>NC_092696.1:5803050-5890550 GCF_964275005.1 Diadema setosum | reverse complement strand
GGCCCAGCATAGGGAGAAAACTAGATTCATGTCAACCTTTTCTCTGCACCACGTGGACTAAAAAGAAACAAGTGTTATGCGCCGCGCGTGCTGATGATAGGTTACGACAGTAATGTTGTACCCTTTTTACAAGGACATTTCCAGTTTTGTCTTCTTCTTCTTCTTCAGTGGATATGTTGACCGTGGTGGAGCATCGTGTCTTGATGTTCCTGATTCGAGTCCCTTGTCAGCAGCAACTATAAACGAAGACATGCATGACGTTATGTCATCACTGCCTATACCCCTTCTAATGACTTGACATGAAGTCCTCAGTCCTGTATGTGTGCAGTCAAGGTAGTTTCTTGAAAACATTTTACTTGCCTTCTTGAATTGGGACCACGCGAATTGATTTCAAAATCAACTCAATTCAAACTTTGACGGGTTTCTATCGCTGATTGATTCATGTGACCAACGGAGTAATCATTCCATGATGATAATACGAAATGAATCAACGGTCGAGTTAACGATATCTCAAGTAGACACTGGCGACGATGAGATCGTTGATGAAGTCGACGTCGAAAACAACGGAAGGATGTATGTCGCCGTGATCGGGACACCACTCGTTGTCGGTTCCCTAGTGATGAACTCCGGGATACTCTGTCTTCTGGCTGTACGTAGGGTCCTCAGGAAACAACATCATGTCTTTACTGCCAATATGGCCCTAGCTCACATTATCGGCGGCCTAGCGACCATTGCGATGGGGATTTCTATCTATGTGAGTTTTCTTCGAGACGTTACTTCTAATATTCATATAATATTGACTGGCCCTGAGGGAGGTACCAGAAAATATTGCCCAAACTGAAAGCATATTGCCCGAGTCGAAGACGAGGGCACAGTGAGGGCAATATTTATCTGGTACCTCCCGAAAGAAAGGCCAGTCAATATCATAATTATTACCTATCCCCCTAGGTAAATTAAGAAAATATGTAAATACGGATATACACTATGATACAGATCAAGCCACATCTGACTACCTGTAGACCATCAACATGTTGAATAATTGCAAAATTGTTCATCAATGTATATCATTCAACTCCAACTTCAAAGATACATGTAGTTGTAACAGGCAAACTTCAAACTTCTGAACGTTCTTACACTTTATTTTTACTTCTCTGTTAAAAGTTTGAGAGTTGTAAAACTGATGGTCACTGTGCAATTACTGATCACAAATGGACTAGTCATTGCCTAGTGCTGCTGTAAGTAGTCGACCTTGTATGAGTTGATTTATCAGCGTTCTTCTGCGGTGCGTGTAACTAGGCGTGTCTTCATCAGCCCGAAGTTCAAACTAGCGGGACATTTTGCGGTCTTAGAAAATAGCCCGATACAGCCTGCGAATGTGCGTCTTCATCAGCTCGAACAGCCTGCTTCGGGAAATTAGTCCGAAAATTGACGCATGCGCACTTTGCAACATTACTCTGCCTGGCTCGCGGTTCGAAAGTGGATTTCCCCGCTCAAAATCTCCTATATCACCCGTATGTACAATTCTACAACCAGGGAGGTGAGCAGTACAGCAAATTCTCTCCAAAGGGATATTAATAACGCTACTCTTTCTTCTGTCCAGTGAGGCATCTTATATGAAATTAACGAATTGCAATGTTTAAACAAATCCAAAATGCACACAATCTGCAAGAATCTTCGGCTAAGGTATGAATAGAGTGGACCAGAAGAAGAAGTTTACAAAAAAAAAAAAAAAAAAAAAAAAAAACAGCTAGCATGCACGGCACTGAGTTTTAATAGGGAGGTGAGAGAAATAACCTCCCTGGTTTTAAAGATGACAACAACAGTAGGCCTATAGTACACACATGTGATCCTTGAATACACCGTGCCTGTAATGTACTATACACAATCACTAGCTGCTTGTACATGCGCTTTCCATTGCCAGCTGGCTAACCAGAAGCGTGGAGGGATCGAGAAAATTTCGGGCTGATGGAGACGCACCCAAGATAGCGCGCTATTTCACGAATTAGCGCTCTAGTTGACGAACTAGACCAAGATTTTTGGGGATATTTTCCCGATCAAATAGCGCGCTATCTGCGTCTTCACTACACAGATAGCGCGCTATTTTGACATCGGACTAGTTTGGTAACCGCAAGATAGCGCGCTATCTTGAAACTTCGGGCTGATGAAGACACGCCTACTGACACCCTGGACGTCCTGGAATGTTTTCTTTTCGCGGTCGATCGGTGGGGAGAGAGATTCCACTCTTTCTCTTCCCACCTCCCCAAACCGGAAGATTGCACTGTTTGCACATACTGTTACTGTTACGCAGCGACGTGGCGAAAAGCATATTGACCGCTGACCTTTAACCCTGCAAAATAACAACTCCTGACCTTTAACCCTGCAAAATAACAACCGGAATTGCCTCGCAAAACTCCCTCGTATAGGTAATAATCAAATTTATTTCCTTAAGATGTACCAGTGCTAAATTTCTCCCTTTGACCATTTGTTATGCATTTATAATTATGTAGATATAGATTATAATGTATGTAAAAGAGTAGCAAGATTTGTGCTGTGTCTGAGAGCCTATGATGGTGTATCACGAGTAGACCTACATAAACCTTTGCATTATTTCTGGTTTCATAATAATAAAATCAAATACGATGAAAGAGTATATGAAGAGTTTGTTTGCAAAAACCGATAAGTCCATATTTGTCAAATGGAGATATTTGCGATTAAAGGTCAAGAAAAATAAAGAGAATAATAAGAAATTTTTTGCTTCTTTTGACCATAACTTCAAAAATGTACCTTTATATGTGGTGACCAATATATCATTTTAAAGGTATTATTTTATATTTTTTGATAGAGACCCTACTTCAAAATCTTAAAAAATGGACTTATCGGTTTTTGCAAACAAGCTCTTCATATATTGCAAAGATATTTTTATCGGAAAGCATTTAAAGGGAAGGTAAACCCAAAGAACAATGTGGATTGAGTGAAAGCAGCAACATTAGTAGAACACATCAGTGAAAGTTTGAGGAAAATTGGACAATCCATTCAAAAGTTATGAATCTTTAAAGTTTTGGTGTTGGAATCGCTGGATGAGGAGACTACTAGAGGATATGACGTATGAGTGGACAACAATACAAAGAAAATATAAAGGAAATTCAACAAAAATTCACTTTTCTAGAATTATGAAAGAGCAATGGACCAACCACTTTCAGAAAGCAGGGGGAATAATTGCTACCCTTAACATATGTCAATATCAAGTTGATGGAATTTGTAACTTTCATGAAAAATGGATTTTTGCAGAATTTTCTTTATATTTTCTTGGTATTGTTGTCCACTCATACGTCATAACCTCTAGTAGTCTCCTCATCCAGCGGTTCCAACATCAAAACTTTAAAAATTCATAACTTTTGCATCGATTGTCCGATTTTCCTCAAACTTTCACTGATGTGTTCTACTAATGCTGCTGCTTTCACTCAATCCACATTGCTCTTGGAGTTTACCTTCCCTTTAATAATTGCACTGATAATTGAGAATTGCAGTAGGCCTACATTGATTCGATAAACATGCAATACTATCACATTCCTTTTTTTTTATCAGAAAGCACAATCTAATTGGTTTAAAATTCATAAAATGAGACTGTATTCTTTGAATCAAATGCGTCATTAGCATGCTTCAGTGCTTCCACATCACAGCGCTGCAATTATGCTACGACAGTTACTATTATTCACGCAGTTAGAAAATTATATAGATTCGTATCCAGGGAGAAAGACTATTCATGATGGCTAAGTCTATTAGAACATCAGAGGAAGCCGTAAGCACATTACTCCTAATAGTTGTTTTTTTTTTTTGTTGTTGGTTTTTTTTTTGGGGGGGGTGTTTGTTTTTTTGCTTGTTTGTTTGTTTGTTTGTTTGTTTTTATACAACACGTATAATATAGTATTTTAAATGTGAGATGGCTCAGTGCCCGTGTTTCGGCCTTAAACTTCAATTTTTCTCTGCCACAATATCAAACAGATTCGACCGATTCAAGGCGTAGCTTTAGCCATCTGGAGAACCACCATCATAGTCTCAATCCTAAACTCGCTTCTCGTCGCCATTTACCGCTTCACAACGATAAAACTCGATCCGTTCGGAAGCAAACGGCTCGTGAGCACAACTCGCTGCGTCGCGTCCGTCTGCGGAACCTGGATCTTCGGCGCCATCCCGCTGCTGCGGGTAGGTTTCTCGAACGGCGACCTGCTTATAGCTGCGGTCATTACCGCGGAGATTTTATTGACCGCGTTTTGTTACGTCAGCATCTACTGCGCCCTCACGCGGGCTACCGATGTTCGAGGAGGACAGCAGTTCCTCGAGAATCGACGCCTGCTCCACACATTCGCGGTCATATTTGCCACTACAGTCCTCGTGTGGATCTGGCCTTGCGCATACTGGATTGCGAAGGCCGTGGAAGGCCGGCGACTTCTGCACCTAGAGAACGCCTACCTTCTAGCAGGGATTCTCAACCTGTTCCTCGACCCGCTGATATTTTTGTTGCGATCGAACGACTTCAAGTCGGTTCTTCTACAAAACTTTCGCGGGAACGCTGTCATTCCACTTACATCTCATCAGAGTTAACTTTGAGTGCATATCGGCAGAGGTAATCCCTTGGCGATGTATACAGGCCTACACACGGTGACATCCCAAAGACCACGGATCAGATAGGGACATTGGTCAGGGATTAGTAGGCGTACAATAAAGATTACATTGAAGAAGAAATCATAAAATGATTTTTGAACGAATCGATGACAACTGAATCAACTGAACTGCATTTTTATATACAAAGTATCGATTAAAAAAGACAACAAAAGGAGCGATAATAATTGTCAAAAAATTTTTCTGAATGATTTTCAAAATGTAGCAAAGTGAATGGTATTAAATTTGTCATTGAATTCAAATGCGAACATTGTATCGATAGCCCTTTAGAAAAAAGAGAGTTACATTCAACTGTTACGACCAAAATCACTCTGAGAATGATCGCACAAAAGAAACAATCAACGAATGTTCAGGCGGTTTATTAACAGTGATATTCTGGGTACAGACTCGTATTCGGTTTTCACATCAGTACAATAATGATCAATAGAAACAGTTATAAATCGGTAGTGGAATCACTTACACGTATTAAGTAATCCTTTGAAAATGTCCAGATACGATGTTCGATGCACAGACGAATGATCCTTGACGCACCGATGAATGATTCCTCCGACGTAACTCCAGAGGCGCTGGTTACGATAGTCCACGTTATAAATCCACGGTATCTCCACGTTATAGATCCACGGTATAATGTCCACAGCGAAATGTGCAGAATCCAACGTTATGACGACCACGTCCAGTCGAGCAGCAAAACTGCGTTGAATGATGATTCACTTTATATTGTCCAGCTAGGAATCCAGCCCGTCACAGCTTTGCCGTTACAATGTCCGTTGACATTAAAATATGGAGTCTATCTCCACGTAGGCAAATTAATTCTCTGCAGGCAAAATGTCTCCCAGGCCTTATCTCCACAAACATAACAGGTCAGCAGGTAACGCAGAACTGACTATAACAAGTCGCTTCAGAGCCAGAAGTGATGTAACTCTCAGAGCAGAGGTGTTGGGTACTCTGCCTACTGCAGAATTTCTCCGGCTTTTATATCCATTCACCCCTTTCTAGTACATTCTGTAATTTTCTCCAACCTGGGGCCACACACCTGAACATACTAGCAAGTCCAAATTGCAGGAATCCTGGATGACTCACTGCCTAACTATATGCATAACATCATTGCCAAAAATAACTACGAATCACATTGGGCTACAGGGACAGTGCCTCACTCAGCCAAATATGTAAGCACTTCCTAGAATATTCTGGAATGGGTGAAATCATTCTAGATTGAGTGAGCTATAATGTATTTCCTGTCACATGCATATACTGTAGTTACATTGTATACCACCTAGAAAATTCTCCACTGATCTGGTCAACCTGTATGTACTATATCTATATCATATAGAATGTTCTCCATTAATCTGGTCACCCCGCGTATATACATACACATTAAAACAACCATGCATACAGCCTTGATACGTGTACATAACTACTTGTGTGTACATTTGTGACACAACCTTCGCCGGAGTTTAGCCTAAATGTTCGGTTGGAACAATATTAAGTGTCGAGCAAATGCTATATCTCTGGGGAATATTTCCACGGAGAGGATGTCGGCATAGCAGCAGGTTTGTCGATACAAGAATACGTCAGCGGAGCAAAATGTCAACTAAGTGTTTTTGGTTGTTTGTTCGTTTGCTCAATAGATTCTGTTTTAACCCTATTTTTCCTTGTAGGCTAAATATGATTAGACAGCTTATTAAAGGGGATGGCTAGTAACTGATCAGTGGGAATCAGTGGGAATGCTGGGGGATGATTGTTCCAGACTGTGGGATTCATTTAAGAGTACATTATATATATATTGTTGTGTGAAAATTATTTGCTTCAGAATGGTCTCATATTCAAGAAATGTGCAGTTTAATATTTCCACGTTAGCGTGCCTGTACAGTGACGGAGCTACAAACTGCACATTACTTGAATATGAGACCATTCTGAAGCAAATAATTTTCACACAATAGCTATATAATGTACTCTTAAATGAATTCCACAAGAATTGGAACAATCATCCCCCAGTATTCCCACTGATTCCTATTGACCAGTTACTATATAGCTATATCCACTTTAATGTGTAGAATAATACCTGCTATAATTTTGAATGTGTGTGTATTTGTTTACTTAACTCTGATATCAATGAAAGAAGTTCGATTAAAGCATTAAATTATCATAATATTATAGAAACATTACTTGTATAGGGCGGAGTGATTCCACAAAGTTATTATTGAATCTATATTCTTCCTCAAAATGTCAGTAGTTTCGCTTTAGTTTTCTCTTGTCGGAATGTACGCGATTGCGTTGGGATTGTCGGCCAGCGCGCCCAGCTCCCGGTATGCGAGACTCTGGGAACCCGCCCGCGGTGACACTCTTCCCATACGGTTGGACTCGGGTTCCAGCCAGAGCAGCCAGCCAGAAGCGTAGATCAAGCTGACGGGTGTGACGCTGGGGAAGAAAGGGCATCTCCTGATAGTCCCTCCCCCATTTATCTCGGCCATCATTACCCCGTGATCTCGAACGTTAAAGTACGCCATTCCACCTGTGTTGAGAAGGGGAGGGGGTACGAAACAAGTCCAGTTACAATGTCTATTGCTCTTGAATTCTTCATGCCGTCAGTTTAGCAACCAAAATCTAATCGACTTTTTACATCCATCTGTGATCTTTGTATGCTAATTCATAACAGTTCGCCTCAAAGTAACCTTTCAACACCCAATAAAACAAGAAAACAGTAAGACCCACTGACGGCAGTGTGAATTGCCATAATTAGACCCTCAACTGCTATCCCCCATATGAACTGCACTGTCATGCAGGGTGATTGATTATGAAATGAGTCATTTTCAACAAATCAAACTTGAGACAGTTTCATCGGATATAGTGCACTCCCGTTATAACGAACGCGGTTATAACGAAATTCCGGTGTTTTTTTTTTTTCAAGTCAATTCAAATGATTTTATTTCCATATAAAGTAATACAAAATAATATACATAACGCTTACATGGGTACATCACATCAAGAGGAACTTTCAATCACGTAATTTTCAATAAAACATCACTTTTTTTTTCCCTCACTCTCTTTCTTATTTCTTTCTCTCTCTGTCTTTTTATCTCTTATTAGTCTCTCTTCCTGGTTACTCTGTATTATGATTGTGAAGATTTTTTAATTGTGTTTTAATTCATGTGGATTGTATATTATGTGCGACTGCTAAGTTATATTGTTGTAGTTATATTTTCATGTCTGAATTATGTATACAGTGTACTTTGTATAATTTGTATTGTATTTTTTTCACCTGGAAAATGATTATCTTTTTTGTTGGAAGAAAGACTAATAAAAATATCTGTATTTGTATCTGTATCTGTACAATATCATAATGATATCAACTCTGATTTGTATAAATAAACAAGTAAGCAATACAATCTTAATTTGTAACTTAACATGGAAAAGAGGAATTCACAAGAAAAGCATAGCTTGTAAAATTTGTGAATTACTCGAGAAGGTGAGGGTATCTCATGATCCGTCATTGACTCCATTGATAGAATTTTGATATCCTGGCGTTAGGCGAAATAAAAAAAAAAAGCCTATGTGAAGGACAAGAACAAAAGCAGGGACGGAACAGACAGAAAATAAAACTAAAGATAGGCATGACAAAGAAAGGGAGGGAAACAAAACAAGACAATGTCTACATTCAGTTATGTGGAAAGGTCACCAAGGCATGAGGATGAATTTAAAATTCTTTACAAAATTAAAACACAAACTTAAATCATAAAAAAAACTCATCATTAATTTATTTACTATTTTTGTACAAAAATAACAAAAAAAAATATCTGTTTGTTTGCTGACGTGAGGATGACAAAAGAATTTTGTTCAGTTTTGATTAAAAGGAAGGAAAAGTCAGAGCATCTTTTACAGTATTATTATAACGAAGTAAAAAGTCAGGCGGCGACATTGTCCACTCTATGTATTTTTATTGTTTTGTTTGTTCGGTTACAACAAAGTTTCGATATAACGAAAGAAAACTGCCGGTCCAGAGGACTTCGTTATAACGGGAGTCCACTGTATATAGCTTTAAATGTTATTCATTTTATTGTAACAATTTTTATTTTGCAAGATAGTGGGATATCAGTCAGAATCTCATGAGAACAACGACGGGCATGGATGCTGACACTTCAACCAGCTAAGAGTGCACATCTTTAAAACATTTAATCTTTTCTAAATTCACTCAAAGGAAAGATGATTAACAATGACCTGGTGAATAATCAGTCTCGTTCAAATCTTTCTTGAAGACTCAAACATCATATTCCTGTAAGTAATTAATTGAGGAAGTAGACCGTTTGCATTTTCATCCATATGTCTACTCGTGTTTGTCTTGTGAAATTGATTTTTGCTTGTTGTTGGGCTTTTGTTGTATTCCTACCGAGCGCACCTGCGCACTCTATAAATTCATTTCAAGTGATTTCATTTCACTCATTCCTTTTATACTTTACACTCTTAAAACATCCGGGTCAGAAATGACCCAGAAAGAGTTCGTGGGGTCACACACCGTTCCGGGTCAATAATGACAAGGAATGGTGTCAGATATGACCCATTCAGAGTCATGAATTGGGTCAGAATGACCCCATTCCGGGTCTTCATGACCAAATTCCAAGTCATTTTTGACCCAGAACGGGGTGTGACCCCAACGGAACCGGTTACGGGTTAGTTCTGACCCGGATTTTTTTTTAGAGTGTAGAATATAATAAAATATAAATAAAAAAAAAAGATTGCATAAAGATACGTGATTGATATGAATAATCTCGAGACAAAGGTTCCATTTCATTTCATTTCATTTCATTTCACACATGCATGTTCACATGCATGTTTCTTTATTTTCATTTCCAATCAAACACAGGTAATATACACTTTAACATGATTACATAATTGGAACATGATAATACATATTGGTTCATAAAAGAACTTCATGGAAATGAAAATTGAGGGGCTGCTAAAAAAGCGAACTTGTAGATTGCAGTCCCCTCACTTATGTTACATTACTACAATACATTAATTATATATGACTTTCTAACACAATACAACGATACATGTACCGTACAAGCTAATCATTGAAAGTATACAGTTTTCATTCAATCGAATCGGATGGTTACACGAAGTATACGCTTTCACATGTATACACATACACATACACATACACACACACATACACATACACATACACATACACATACACATACACATACACACACACACACATACACACACATACACACACACATACACACACACACACACATGTTTGCATCCACATACATTGTGCACACATAGAAGAGAGTAGGGAAAGAGTAGGGAAAGAAAGGGCAGGTCAGCATTCTCGATGCAGGGTGAAGAAAAAAGAACAACAAGTCCAAACTGTCAAACTAATCATACTAATCATGACATCTGCTCCTCCGACAATATTGTTCCCATGAAATATCTGCACGCTAAAGCCAAACATGAATTCTTAATACCCACAAACTCAATCCTTACCCAAATCGTAAAGCTTATTATCAAACTAAACCTAAAACCCTATCACAACCCTAACCCTAAGTCCTTAGAGAAAATAAGACCGAGCAATATTGTCTGCAAGAGAAATTAATATCGTGTCATATGGCCCCATTATACAAATGCCAAATTGTGCATGTAAATACAATGTACATAATTTTGATATTATTATTATAACTTTGTAATCAAAGTTGAAACAAACATGAATCGTGTGTGATACAAAAAGTGATTTGTGTTAGATGCAAAATTGCAAAGCACGTATTACCGATTTCATCCAGTGTCAGTCCGTCGATCAGCACGATATCTAGTTGTTGGTTGACCACCATGGCTCCCGGCTCGCCGGAGTAGCTCCACATGCGTATGGATTTTGTTCTCAGCACGCAGATATTCCTGCGAGGTACGAAAACAATGGCCTTGGTGGTGTCATCACAATTTGTTAAAATCAGCAAGTCGTTGAATCATGTATCAGTATATCACGTGATCTAAAAAAAACACATTAGTATCAGGTAAAAAAAAGAAAGATAGATGTGTATAATGGCAATAGTAGCTGGGAAAAAAGGGGAAAAAAGACAGAAAGATGTGTACTATTTTATAGCGACTAAATGCTAAGAAATGTCATTAACCTTTTATGTGCTTTGAGTGCCGGTTGGTGCCGAAAACTCCATAGCATTGTACACACTGACCAAAGTCCCTGGCACAAAAAGGTTCAAATTCAAAATATACTCCAGTTCATGTTAAAGATGATCTTCATTTAAAGAAAAATGTGTGTGTGTGTGTGTGTGTGTGTGTGTGTGTATGTGTATGTGTATGTGTATGTGTGTGTGTGTATGTTTATGTGTATACATGTGAAAGCGTATATACAGTGCTTCATGTAACCATCCGATTCGATTGAATGAAAACTGTATGTACTTTCAATGATTAGCTTGTACGGTACATGTATCGTTGTATTGTGTTATAAAGTCATATATGATTAATGTATTGTAGTATTGTAACGTAAGTGAGGGGACTGCAATCTACAAGTTCGCTTGTTAGCAGCCCCTCAATTTTCATTTCCATGAAGTTCTTTTAAGAACCAATGTGTATTATTATGTTCCAATATATGTAATCATGTCAAAGTGTATTACCTGTGTTTGATTGGAAATGAAAATAAAAAACATGCATGTGAACATGCATGATCAACCAACCAAAAAAAAAAAATATATATATATATATAATGCACACTATGAGACATGGAGGATGCTTCAATATCACAATCTTTTTATGCTACATAAGGAGACTATGGTATTGTCAAGCTCCACATATTTGCAACAAAATATTGACGAGAATAGCCATCAAGCAAGACAAACACTTTAAAAAAAGGTGTTGAAATATACATGATTAACTGGTAAACGATAAACTGCTACCATAGTACTCCTTTCTTATGTTTTTTAGTTTACATATTATGAGATAAAAATTAAGTGTTGTAATTAAATCAGATCAATTCATATCATATAGCAATTACCGATTCTTCCGATCGATATCCATTGAAAATGCCTCGAAACCTTCGCTGAAAGTGAAAATTGTGACTTTTCCACCCGGCGACCCAGAAATATTCTGTTTAAAGAGTTTGCGGTGGGTCTTCTGGTTAGTCAAGAACAGAAGTCCCTCGTTTTCTGCTATGGCCAACGAGGAATATTCTTATCGGGAGAAGCGAAAGACAAAAAGAAGAGAAAATGGTAGAAATTATGAATGATTATAAATTCAAACGCTATTCCGTAGCATATACAACGATTCTATAGTTCTTAAAATATGTAGAACTAGAATTCTAGTCGATAAGCATTCATTTTGAACGTTAGACTTAAGTAAGCTAAAGAGCAATTATAACAGTACCACAATCCAGTTACAGAAGTCAAATAAGAATGCTGGTATTTCTACACTGTGTAGAAACTTTTATCAGCGCAGTATGAAGTAGCATTTCAAAGAGGCATGAAAATGCCTGCTCTGAGAAGTATAACAGAATACTATGTGTCATTAATTTTGCATAACCAGTGGCGGATCCAGAGGGGGCGCACCAGGGGCGTGCCCCCTCTTCATTTTATTTAATAAAGCAAAAGAAATAGAAAGAAAAATAAAAAAATAAGAAAATTAGTGCCTCCCCTTTAGGGAATTCCTGGATCCGCCCCTGGATATTGTTAATATTTTTTATTTCGGTGTCTTTTTTTTTTGTTGTTTTTTTGTTTTTTTTTTTTTTTTTTGTTATTGTTTTAATCCTGCATATTGCAAACACGAACACAATTATACAATAGCATGATACGTATATGACATGACATTTTTGAATACATAGGATGCATAAATTAAACAAAGGGTATGCATACATGCACAGCATATATACATGATATTACACGGTACAGATTAGCAAAGTAACAGCCAGTGTCATTATAGGAACTATGTCTTACAGGCTATCAATGAAATTTTATCGTAATTATAAATAAATTTGAAATTGCAGAAGACAGCAATTATAGGCAGTTGATTGATTTGAGTTTTCAGTTTCAGTTTAATTCTAGTCCCCGTTTTGTCCACTTGTACAAAATACATAAAATATGATCCCATAACACCAACATTCTATTCCAACATATAGACATAGGCCCTACGTCATGTATAAAAGAAAGTGAAATTCTTGTGAACATTTACATATTTTGCTCCTTGTAAATTACTCTTGGGATCATAATGTTACGACTGCTAGTTTATTTCACCTGTACAGCCCCAAAATGAGGTAACAAATTCCCATTCGTCACTTCCTAGTTCAGCACGCCGAACCTCGCACAACGATGATTGTTCGTCCACTGGTTGAATCCAGTAGAGCTTGTTGTCCACATGGTTATACTTGAGAGAAATCGCCTTCATTTGGAGGGATCCAAGACGATTGAAAGCTGACTGCTCCGAGTGACCGCTGCTGGACAGTAGGCGGTCGTTTTGCGTCCAGCCAGAATTCGCAACGACAAATTGACCTGTTGTTTGGGGAGATACGTTTTATATCCAAGTTAAAACAACGAAGAAAACAGCGAATATCAGACCAACTGTTAAGTTTTGTGTAAAAGCACCGAATTCTGCACACATGGACACTGTGTGACTCGGGGTCATCCCACGAGTGTGACATTGAAAAAGGTCCATAAGTCATACAGCCCATGAGCTCGAAACTAAGCATTTATTATAAAGCCCATTAGTCCGACAGTAGGAAAACAAGGGCCACAAGTCCCACAATGGGGAAAAGAAAGTCTATATGAGTCCGAAAATATGCAAACAAGGCCCACGAGTTCGACTTCAGGCAAAAAAAAAAAAGACCCATGAGACCGACGTTGCAGGGCCGGGGGAGCGTTTTCAAAGTGGGGGGGGGGGGGGTCCAACTTCCGGGTTTCATGAGGGCCCAAAGCGATGACACCTTATGTATTCCTTTGTTTGGTGCACAAAAAGGCCCCCACGGTTCCGCCGGCCATGCGTTGATACCTGAAGGGAATTAATGTGTCGGTCTCAGGGGCCTTTTTTGCTTAGGGTCGAACTTTTGTGGGCCTTCTTTGCATAGTTTCGGACTCGTGGGCCTCGCAGTGGCGGACTCATATTCCATACTTGCCTATATAGTGCTGAGCTCAATGGCTGCTATGACTCGTGGAGTCGTGGGCTGTTGACTCGAGAACGAGTGCTGTTTGACTAGTGGGTGTCGAACTATAGAGTCTTGCAACGTACACAATGTATGACTCATGGACCTTTCTTCAATGTCGAGCTCGTGGGTTGTATGACTCGTGGGAGTCTGGCTCTTTATGGGGAAAAATCGTTATGGAATATTCCGCCTCTTTTCTTGAAATCAAGGAATTCTTCTTCCAAATGATATCGTTCTGTTTCTATATGCAGATAAGGTCTTAAACTATACAGGCAGATCTAATCTTTCTCTATTTCCTTAATTGACATGCTTGAGACGCGCAGTGATATTCAGAGATGTCTATTAATTGCAAGGAGACCAAGTCTGAGTGAATACTCCCGAGAATTTACAGCTCATTGCTCAAACTGTCTTCATACGCACTCACCCGCGAGATCGCAGACGACACCGGCATCTTCGTCGTGGATGCATGCCGTATCGGCCCCCATCAGGCTCTTAGACTTTCGGCACCTGTAGAGCGAATTTTCAGTACCAGAGCATTCGGTGTTGTCTAGCCAAATCGGGCCCGTGCTTCCCCCGTACGCAGCGGACGATGGAGTAGCAACGGCCGGTCCGTATCCAAGCTGCCTGCAAACAACCTTGGCCTCCTGAAGAGAAGCAGTTCGATTCTTTCCCTTATTTCCTGTCTCTTTTGATATATTATGTATTAGGTATATAATGATATTTTCACTATTTTGGTAATTGGCATTTATCAAGGGGTGATATAATTATATAATATGATGAAAACGAATATTAATGAAAACAATGCATGTGTTCAGTTCGACTGGAAACTTTTGAGGTGATTACATCACCAAATTTGCAGATATGAGTATAATGATTGCCAGCACTACTGTTACTAGATTACATGAACATGGGCAAATTCGCCATTCCATGGCTTTTCTATATACTTGGGTATTATGTATTAAAATATGCACTCGCAAATTCTTCAGGGACCTTATGCCCCAGTCACATATAAACACGGCTGCTCAAGGATCTACGCGGTGATCCGGGGAGATCCGGGGAGGTCCGGGGAGATCCGGGGACATCCGAGATATTTTCGAACTCGATGGAGTGTCGTTTAGCATTGGTATGACTGCACACACGGTATCAACACAGCAGCTACACGGCTAAGGCCGGAAGAGCGCGGCGTCTACAAGGACAAAAACGGCATCTACACGGATCAACACGGCAGATACAAAGGCAGCCACACGGACCATCTCGGATTGCTCTGCCAACACGGCAATCCCCGGATGACGCCGGATATTAGACCTCCAAAAGTTGCCGTGTTGGCCTCCCGGATCTCCCTGGATCTCCCCGGATCCCCGTGTAGAGCCTTGAGGATTCGTGTATAAATATGTGACTTCATGGGGCCTACAAAATCGATACAACACTAACATTTCATAATGGATCGATTGTTTGGTGGTTGGTTTGTATGTCATCAGTCAACGAAGCTGTTCAAGAGGATGAGTAGCAATGACTTACGTTCAGGTCCCATGTGGTGTTGCACACCGTCCCCCAGTGGTTGGAATACAGGATCTGCACTATCCCCTCGCCGTAGTGTGACAGT
Source organism: Diadema setosum (assembly GCF_964275005.1). NCBI lineage: Eukaryota > Metazoa > Echinodermata > Echinoidea > Diadematoida > Diadematidae > Diadema > Diadema setosum. The sequence continues at coordinate 5,875,128 of NC_092696.1, read as the reverse complement.
TTAACTTCTGTCAAAGAAACCAAGTCTCACGTACAAATTGATAAGTTGACAAGTACAGGGTAACATCAAACTCGAACTCGACGGTAGTCTGGCTTCCAGACCCTCTGCTCTTACATTGACGCCCTGAACGTCGAAAACTGGAGCAGTTTTAGGTGGTGCTTTCGGCAAATCGGAGGCGGCGATTTCGTCACCGTGGAGGGCGCACTTTGTCAAAGGAATCCAGTTGGTAAAGGGTCTGGAAACCAGACTACATCGAGGGTGTCTTAGGACTTATCTGCCCTAACCGTACGACAGCAGACAGATCATCCGCACCTAAAACTAATCGGGAAGTATTTAATTTGTTTATGACAAATCAATTTTATGCACAAAAATGATATTACGCAGTTAAAGGTGCAAATATTCATATTATGTGAATGACGCGCCTCCAACACAACAACAACAACAACAACAACAACAATGGTAGGATTCGGAGCAACCTTTATCATCTCTCCCACCCATCCACCCAACCCCTCAACCCCACCCTCTTCTACCCCCACCCCACCCCAAAGTGTATAGCTATGGAATGTTTTAGAATTTCCACATAGTTTCATGAAATAGTTTTCTCTGTCAAAATCAGGTTAGTAGAAAAGCAAATGCGGTGACAAATACTCTTGTCGACAATTTTGCCTCTTCAATCCCTTAGCCCCCAAGAAGGTCATTGCAAGGTCATTTACCATCCTGTACAATCATATGGCCTTATTCCAGGGATTTCATTTCTTCGTTTCGAACATTTGAAAAATCTATCAATCAATCAAACAGAAGGGCAGATTTTTCATCACAATCGGATCAGATTTTTTTTTTGTATCTGTGGTTGTTGTTGTTGTTTTGTGTTTTTTGTGCTTTAAAACAAGGTGTGAAGGAGATATGAATATGAAATAAGTAACTCATTTGCTATGGTAAAACCTTTCACGATACATGTATATTGAGCATGACATAGCGGAAATGCAAACACTAAAGATGGACAGAGATATTGGCTAGGCTTTGTCCATTGTGTCAGTCATTTTCGTTCGTTCGTAATTTTTTTTTTTTTTTTTTGCTTCTCAAATCAAAATGAAATGAATTACATGGGTGTGACAAATTCAAACAAAACATAACAAAAAGACGCAAAAACAATACAAAAGTGCAGTTTATATTACATGCATAGCAGAACATTTAGCACTAGCTTTATCGTGACTTTCGTCTGTGTGTTTTAATGACAGGCGGACGTTCAATGCTTATCGCATCGAAATTAAATCACTGCATCTAATCAAAGTCCTTCCGCATGGTACTCTTTAAGAACAACTTAACTGACTAACACCACTTAGCAAACGAATCAACATGAAGTGAATACCAACAATCCAATTAAATAAAAAAGGGACAAATCAATTCCACACACCACATCCCTTTTTCAATATTGCTAATCACCAAAATGGGCTTTGCCGCCCATTCATTCACTGCCCCGTCTGCCATCATGCATTGTATACAGTTCAGAATTGAAAAGTCACCGCCTAAGTTGTGAAGCATTGAGGCATAAACTGGACGACAGCAAAATAAATAGATAAATGAATTTTGAAAAAAAAATGCTTTATATTTCAGTATTCATCAACATACTGACCACACGCCCGCGTCGAGAAATTAAATTTGGAAATGCCACGGCAGTGAGATGATGATTAATGATATTTATTCAGAATGTGACTTTCGACGTCAAAGAAATATTATGAAATGGGTTCAAGAATGTAGCCAATTGGAAGCGCTGAAATGAGTCACGTGCGAGTGCATTATTTTTTTACGATCATGCACGGCCTGACGTCACAATGTTTACACTAGCAGTGCGCACTCAATCAGTTGTTACAAGTGCGCGTCACGCGCTACTATACGCGCTGTCAATCCTGGGGGGCATTTCATGAAGGAACTTGTCGGATAAAAATGTCTGACAAGTCAATTATATCCGACAAGTTCAGAGAAATCAGCCAATCAGACTAAAGAATTTCTCAAAACTTGTCGGATATAATTGACTTGTCAGATATTTTATCCGACAAGTTCCTTCATGAAATGCCCTAGTTCGGGCTGCCAGCCGGCCTTTCTTGTGCATAACATGTGGCGTACGTATACTCTTATACGTACAGTACTTATGTGCGGGATTTCCGAGTGCGACGTGCGTAAATGTTTGGGACGAACATCTTCGGACATCTTGACTTTTGAGCGAGTGCTACATGTAGCTGACTGGTATGGACCGACAAAGGTACATGAAAAATGCTGTTAGTTTCGACCCATTTTATAAAACAAATGATGCACAGGATTATTTCGTAGCGTTAGTGAAGTTGCGGCGCACTCGAATGTATTGACAATGGTGCAACATGCACGAGGCGCAGCACCTTCACTAATGCAGTCTATCCTGTGCATCATTATTTTGTATATTATAAAATGGGTTCAAGAATGTAGCCAATTGGAAGCGCTGAAATGAGTCACGTGTGCTTGTATTAATTTCTCACTAACATCCGGATCTACGGCCGACGTCACAATGTTTGCACTAGCAGTGCGCACTCAATCAGTTGTTACAAGTGTGTCGCGCGCTGCTATACGCGCTGTCAATCCTGTAAACAACTTCTAGTTCGGGCTGCCGGCCGGCCTTTCTTGTGTGCATAACATGTGTGGCGTACTTGTACGTATACTCTTATACGTAGGTACAGTACTTATATGTGCGACGTGTTTGGGACGAACATCTTCGGACATCTTGATCCACAAAGATACGTGAAAATGTTGTTAGTTTTCGACCCATTTTATAAAACAAATGATGCACAGGATTATTTCGTGGCGTTAGTGGAGACGCAGCTCACTCTCGGGTATTTACAATGTAGTGCAACATGCACTCGGCTTCGCCTCCACTAACGCACTCTATCCTGTGCATCATTTTTTTTGTATAATATTCGCTCCCTTGTGGGATATTGATGACGCATAGGTATGTAAAAACTAATTATTATTGTTATTATTATGATAATGATGATGACGATGATGAAGATGATGATGATTATTATCATTATTATGAATATGGATAATAATGATAACAACAATAATAATGATAATAATAATAATAATAATAACATTAATAATAATAATCATTGTTATTATAATTTCTATCATTATTATATAACTTTGGGTGTATTCCCCACTAAGCAAATCTATATACCTTCGTCCGGCCGTACGCATGTCCACTGCGTCATTTCTGGTTGGCATCCAAGATCCACCAGCTTTTGTATGGGTTGGTAGGGGATTTCCTTGGATTCGAGTTGTATGTAATCTCGTGCTATTTCATCGAATACCTTCGGGCAAGTGACAGTGGGACAAACACCCTCTCTGCATGATACACTCGTAACTGAAGGATTAAGTTTAATAGAGAAAATATAGATAAACAAAAGAAAAATAAAATGTTTCGCTTCTTTGTTGAATGTTGAATGATGAAATCGTATGAGTAAATAACTATATATATATATTATATATGTATATATATATATGATATTGATAATATACTTATATATAATATTGATGATATGTCATCATATATACATATATATGTATATATATATATATATAATATACATATATATGTATATAATATATATATATATATATATATATATATAGATATAGATATAGATATATGATATATAATATTGATAATTATAATTACATTCATAAGACGCTTTATACTGGTGTTTCTAAGGGCACATGTACTTGAATTACATCAGGGCTCAATAACTTTTTATCTGATGGTGTGCATGGCCCGTTCGGGCACTATTTAATCTGAATTTATGGTGGCCAGTATATTTAGTGGTCCAAAATAAAAGCAAAAATAATAATCTATCTAAAATCTTCGGGCCACCAAAAGATAAATTTGGTGGCCGGACACCAATTTTTCTGGTGCGAATTAGGCATCATTCTCTATGTCTGCTGGAAGAGTGAAAGAGCTAAATGAAACTTAATCGACGTCTCAAGAAAACAAAAGCGGTAAAGTCTTTGTATTATATCATCATATCGTGACAGCTTTGTGATATATCATAGGTTGTATTACATTATCATCTCAAATGGCTGCCACACAGAAATAGCCAAACGGAATATTGGATCTTTCAATGTTTTTAGGCTTTATTTTTTATTTTATTTTTATTCTGTCTTCTTTATACAGGGTAGTCTCTTCAGTACATAAAACTGCTTTACAAGAGAGCCCTGTATTACATAAAAATATTAAAATACAATTTACAATTCGAAAAAAATTTAAAACAGTATATTGAAGCTATAACAATTATTACATAAAGTACAATACAAAATACGACAAGTTAAAACGGCAATCAAAGTATAAAACTGAATATGATATAAGTTGAATAAAATGTATAACAATGTAAAATTAAAATACGTCTTACATGTTACATTCAGGATAACAGTATACATTTATTATAACCAGTAAAACATCACCCATGATTGAAAAAACAAAAAAACAAATACAATCTTTCCATTATCCCCTATCCCCTATCCACATCCCGCACCCACCCCCTTTTCCGGATAATACAGTGTCGTTCATGTTTACATGATTTCTTTAAATATTCAAACTACACATAAATTCGTATATAAATAAATAGTCAGTGTTTGGTTTGGGTAAAAACTCAGATGGGTAAAATATATTAAAATCAAAAATCAAAAATTTTAGTTGTAATGTTCATGTCCCGAATGGTGTTTATACGCGCGTCAGAATTCCCGGACATTTTCCCAACCAACTTTTTCAAATTCATCTCACTTCACTCATATTGAAATTGAAATTGAAATTGAAATTGAAATTGAAATTAGAATTTATTTTCACATTATCTCTACGAAGATATCTCCAAGTATTGCTGCAGTATTATAGCTGAATGAAAATATCAAATAGAGATATGGACTGGAGGGCCAATGACCATCCATAGAAGCAAACAAGAAATATAGTCTAAACAGGGATAGTGAACACTCACATTGCAGCGAAAGCAGAGTGCAGAAAGATATCAGCTGTCGTAGATTCCTCATGATGTAATTTTGTATTCGAGTGTAGATTCCTCAAAATAAAAAGGAAGCATGCATTCACTACTAACCTTCTTCCTTCGGTATCGCATACAAAAGTATCTACTATTCGTGCACAGATGTCGCCTGTGTAAGGATGATTTTTAATGAAGTCTTCTTATTTCGATATAGATGTACATGTATTTATGTTAAGAGAGTTGCAGTCAAACAAAGTTCGTCGTGAGAAATCTCAGTCCCTTTGTAATTCACTCTGTCCCATCCTGCAAGAAAAATGAAGTATATTGATTTTCTTTATGTTGTGTGTGTGTGTGTGTGTGCGTGTGTGTGTGTGTGTGTGTGTGTGTGTGTGTGTGTGTGTGTGTGTGTTGTGTGCATGTGTTTCTGCATATAATTATTGTCATAATGGCTATCACTAACTGCAGCCTGTAATACCACAAATTTAAAAGCTACCAACATCCCCAAACTTCAACAGTTATGTAGATATCTACTGCAACAATATATAACCACCACCATCTTCAAAATGTCACCATCACCCGTCGTCAAAATCATCAAACGCCGTCCACGAAATCAAAATCACTCATCAGAATAATCAACGTCCTTGATTATCATGTCTAAATCCAGGAGAAATTCAAATCAATGTTATCTTGATATCAGCTGTACACCGCTGCTTCCTTCATCACAAACTGGCTTCCACATCACAGCAGCTTCAAACACCACCACAACTTCCACACCGCGTATGCCACCATCTTTGGCACAATCACCACTACAACAATGTCACACCGTATCTTTGATAGAAACGTACAAAGTGCACTCTCTTATTTCAAAGACACCTTTTGGGTACAATAGTGCAACAATGAATGATAAGCAACGGTAATCAAATTTGCATTAAAAAAACATAAAGTTGACTAAAAGCAGAAGTGTTCCCCCCTCCCGTTGCCTTAGCAACTGCCAATTTTCGTCAGCTGCATTTGTAGTGCCGTGATTGATGAAAAGGGACCCAAGGACAGTAAAATCAATTACTAAAATGATTACTTCATAACACCATACAGTATATCTCTGGTTCAGTTTAATGGGGAAAAAAAAGTTTTTTAGCCACATGCCACGCAAAGTCCGATTTAGAGCAACCTTGGAACCATGGTGGCTTTTAGACTTGTCAATATTAAACTTGCATTGCAATCAAGGCCATATTTAACCCTTCTAGTTTGGATTAAAAAAAAAAGAAAGGTCGGAGCTGTATAATTCTACTTGCTACAAGAATCTCAAAAAAAAATGTTTGCGTGTGAAAAGAAAAGCTTGTTCGCAAAATGAGTGAAATCCATTCTTGTATTTGCGATTAAACCTACAAAAAAAAAAATTGCACTGTGGGATATTTTTGATAACTTCAAGAATGTTCCATGTTAGCCTATGTGCAATAATAGTAAGTGATGTGTCAGTAGAAATGTTTTGTTTTGCTCTGATAATGGACTTACTTTGAAATGTTTGAAAATGTTACTAACCGTTTTACGATCAAACTTCATATGTAGTTGAAAGAAAAGGACTAAGATAGAATTAAAAGCAACATCAAACTCAACTATTTTTACAAGCTATGATCCATTTTCAATCAACATCCAGCAGCCTTTCTTTTTTTTTTTTTAGGACTGAAATGAAAATGTTAAATATAATGAAAATTTGCTCTTAGGGAGTTGGGAGTGGGGAGGTGTCTTCATGGCACTGGTGTCATTTGCACAAATATGATTCACTCCCCTCCCCCACAAAGCACGATAATGTTTATCCTTAGCTCTCGAAAATAATTATTTTTTTTATTCTGAAATAAAGGCCAAAAAATTTTATTTTTGGTCAAAGTTCAGTTTCTTTTGAACTTTTGGTTTTTTTTTCGTAACCAATTCGTAATATGTATAATAATTTTTATATTCCATTCATCCTACCAAAGATTATACCTTTTATAGCATCATCAGTCATTCCAATTTGGCCGGAGCAAATGTCACTGGAGCGTTTGTTTGTTTGTTTGTTTGCCTGTTTGTTTGTTTGCTTGTTTGTTTGTTTGTTTGTTTGCCTGTTTGTTTTTAGTATGATGTTGATAATTCTGTTCAAATATTCTCGTTCCGAGTAGGCTTAATTATTCATACATGTATGTGATCATGGTGATTAGGCAGCATAATTGAGTACAGCATAGCTATCATTATCATCGTGTGTGCATGTGTAGTGTGTGTGTGTGTCTGTGTGTCTGTGTGTCTGTGTGTGTGTTTGTGTGTGTGTATTTATTTACTTTAAATATTATAGAAACGTTACTTGTATAGGGATTAGGTCTATGATTCCCAGAAGCTATGATTATTGTGTTCTTCCACAAAATCTACAGTCGTTTCAAACGGCATATTTGAAGTCGGAAATGGATTTAAGGTCGAAGAATACAGGCGACTCCCGTTACACTGAAGTCCTTGGGACCGGCAGCTGTCTTTCGTTATATCGAAATGCCGAGCAAATAAAATGTTTAAATATGCATAGATGACAATTCTGGACCTGAATCTTACTCCACCGTATCCAAACTTTCGTTATAATAGTGTTCGTTATAACGGGATTGCACTGTATATCATCAAGATGAGTGACCATTTCATTACACTATACAAACGAGCGTGGTGATCACTCGAGCGACTTGCACGAGTGTCTTTAAAGGACAAGTCCACCTTCGTGGACACGTGGGTTGAATGAATACATCAATATTAGTAGAGCACATCATCGAAAGTTTGATTGAATTTAAATGAATTTTTTAAGTTTCTGCTCAGTCACTGCTGAATGAGAAGACTACTACAGCTTGTGATGTCACATGAGTGCAACGATAAAGAAAATATAAAGGAAAAATCAACATTTCACTTTTCTCGCATAATAAAAGAATGAATGCATCAATATTAGTAGAGCACATCAATGAAAGTTTGATTAAATTTTAATGAATTTTTTTTTAAGTTTCTGCTCAGTCACTGCTGAATGAGAAGACTACTACAGCTTGTGATGTCACATGAGTACAACGATAAAGAAAATGTAAAGGAAAAATCAACATTTCACTTTTTTCGCATGATAAGAGAATACTTGACTAGCCCCTTTCAGAAGGCGGGGGGGGGGATAATATTACCCTTAACATTTGTCAGTGGCAAGCCAAAGAAATGTGCACTTTTTTTTTTAAACAAAGTAAAATTTTGTGAAATTCTCCTTATGTTTTCCTTATATCGTTCTGCGCATGTGACATCATACACTGTAGTAGTCTACTCAGCCAGCAGTGACTGCAAAGATATACTTTAGAAATTCATAACTTTTGAACGGATCGTCAGATTTTTCTCAAACTTTCACTGATGTGTTCTACTAATATTGCTGCATTCACTCAATCCACATATGAAGGTGGACTTGTCCTTGAGAAGCTCTCCCCTTAAGATACAGAGATGAACGTGGTGAATAACATGGTTATGATAAAGTTCTATTCACACCGATCGCAAATTAAGTGATTAAATCCCAAATCAATTCTTGCAGGAGAGTTTACCATTAGTCATGTCTTCATTAATGCCACTTCGGAATTTCGCAGCATAGCATAGGAGAAAAATCATGTGAAATACGTTGTTTTGGTTAAAATCAGTAAAGTCTGACACCCAAGCATTATCTAATTTTGGGGAAAAAATGTCAATTTCAAACAAAAACATTAATTGCCGTCTTCTCAAATGCCTTGCCAAGTCAAGGATCTGATATAAATTAACAGATTTACGGGTATTTGATATTTCTACGATCAAACTATAAACGAAGGCATTCGTCCGATATGATAGAAACCAAGAATGAAAGAGAATCTTTATTGCACTGCATGAAACATTATAACAATGGATAATAAGGATGAATGATAATACAGCATCACAGCCATCAAAACAAATATGCCGGGGGACATGATGGGCCAGTACACAATGATGCACAGGACAGAGTGGATCGGTGAGAATTGGATGCACGAGTTTAACTTTGGAACTGTTTAAACCCACGAGCGCAGCAAGTGGGGTTTAGACTGTTCCAAAGTTTAACGAGAGTATCCAATTCTCACTGATCCACGAAATAGGCCTGTGCATCATTTGTGTTATAAAATGGGCCCGTAAATTCATGAAATACAACCATTTTCCCCATCATGTATCCGGTACACCTACAACACTATACAAGACTTGAGCCATGCGTTCGGATTTTACCCGACGCATGGCTATGCGCTCGGATTTTACCGGACGCATGGCTCAGTGTGGATCAGTAAAAATCAATGCATGACAATTGACCAATCAGATCGCAGAAATTCTAAAGCCCAGTTTATAGTATTGACTAAAATGATATTGATTATCACTGAATACCATGAACACGAAACTGTCGAAATGGGGATTCGCCAGTTCGGGACACAAACTTTGCAAAGGATACATTTCGCGAGTCCTCTATGCCTACTCTAAATCAACTTTCTGTCTGCAGAATTCTGTGGTATTAACGAGAGAACATTTCACATAATAACTGAGAGAGAGAAACAAAGAAAGAATGACTACACGGCCTTCCTTAATAGCCAAAGGCACGAAAAAGGTAATGCTTAATTACAGCGCTGCCGTAGACTCTACAATCAATAACTCAAAGATTTCAATAAAACTCTTTTACAATGGGTTGGGCCATTTTCTCTGAATTCTCTCTGAAACACCACTCTGGTCGCACTGTTCCAAAAGGTACACCAGTGAATGAACATGCGACAGTAAGACATAAATTATCCCAACTCATTCCTCCCTCTTTCTTTCGAGTTCATTCTCTTTTTGGTATTAATTACCAAAAGTAGTTTGATTTTAGTCAACGGACCCGCGCAAAATTGGTATGAAACAATGTGCGTACAGTGTATGAAAATGCAAAGGCCCATCGTCAATGACAATAACAATTTACTCTTAGACAACCATGTATAAATTTTACGTAGAAAATAAATCAAATTGTATCAAATAAAAAGAGAAAATAATTAGTCTATTGGCAGTGTTTACAGTAAAACAATTCATGAGATAGCATAGAATTATACTTGTAATAATTCAGTTAAAGGACAAGTTCACCTTCATAGACATGAGGGTTGAGTGAATGCAGCAATATTAGTAGAACACATCAGTGAGAGTTTGAGGAAAATCGGATGATCCGTTCAAATGTTGCGATTTTTTTAAGTTTCTGCTCACTCACGGCTGATGAGAAGACTACCATAGCTTGTGATGTCACATGTGTACAACGATATAAAGAAAGTATAAAGAAAATTCAACATAGAAAAATTATTTTCACCTTTCTCGCATAACAAAAGGTCACTCGACTTCTCTCTTTTAGAAGGCAGGGGTAATAATATTACCCTTAATATACGTCAGTAACAACTTGAAGAAATGTGTACTTTCTTCAAAAAGTAAAGTTTTGCGAAATTCACTTTTTATTTTCCTTATACCGTTGTACGCATCTGACATCATACGCTGCAGTAGTCTTCTCATCCAGAAGTGATTGCGCAGACACTTTAGAAATTAATTACTTTTGAACAGATTGCTGGATTTTCCCCAAACTTTCACTGATGTGTTCTACTAATATTGCTGCATTCACTCAACCCACATGTCTATGAAGGTGAACTTGTCCTTTAAAAGAGGATTATATTGAAATTAGTGGGTATTTACAGACGTGACGTCAGAATTATTTCGTGACGTTGCAGCAAATTGTTTTGTTAACATGTTATATTTCACAGAGTGACACTACAAAGTTGCGCACAATTTCAGAATTGCTTTTCTATCATTTTGCAAATTCATTGATTGTATATACACTTGATATAGTATGCTACTTGCAAAATATCGTCATAGAAGTGACGTCATTTTGCAAATAGCACTTCATGGAGTGCCAAACATGGAAACATTTTGACATAGAAGCGGGGGGGGGGGGCAGGGGGGCAAAACGAGTTTTTGTCCCCCCCCCCCCCAGGTGCCCCCTGTAACAAATAATTAATCACTGATTTAAAGACCAAAATTAACAATAAAGGCATATTTCTTGTCTAAAATTGGCGAAAATTATAATACACTTACAACATACATTATTGTATCTATACACTAATAGTAACTTATGAGTAAATTTACTGTATAGATGGTAGCCTCGTGTCCTCGAGTGTGCCCGCTGAAACATACCTTTAGTAAACCTTACACATTTCATTTTCTTCTTTGCTTTCTAGCATTATAAGAATATTTTTTTATTGTTCGAACGATGCGATCACGTTTAAGCTTTAAATGAGTACATTTCAGATAGATTGCAAAGTAAAAGTGGCTCGCTCGTTCTGCCCGTACTTATAGTAAAATGAAAAGTTTTCATGAGTTATTATCATAGTCCTTCGCAGTGATTTCTTTTACTATGTTTAATTCCTCAGAAATTTAATTAAAAATGGTCTATAAAAGCGACTTTTATACTCTGTTTTTACAAAAAGTCCCTACCGTGGGAGGGTGTATCCCCCTCCCACACCCTCCCCCGCTCGGTCGCTTCGCTCCCTCGACGAGGATCTCACACCATCACATAATATACCCCCGTAAGATCATAGTCCTTCCAACTGATTTTTTCAATATGGTAATTCCCTAGAAATTTGCTTTTAAATGTTCTATAAACGCGACTTGTATACTCTGTTTTTACAAAAAGTCCCTACCGTGGGAGGGGGTATCCACCCTCCCCCCGCTCGGTCGCTTCGCTCCCTCGCCGAGGATCTCACACCATCACATAATATACCCCCGTATGTCAAGATCATAGTCCTTCCACTAATTTTTTCAATATGTTAATTCCCTAGAAATTTGCTTTAAATTCTCTATAAACGCGACTTTTATACTCTGTTTTTACAAAAAGTCCCTGCCTCCCACACCCTCCCCCCGCTCGGTCGCTTCGCTCCCTCGCCGATGATCTCACACAATCACATTATTATGTACTCCCGTATGTAATAATCATAGTCCTTCACACTGATTATTTTTCACTATGTTTAGTTCCTTAGAAATTTGCTTTTAAATGGTCTATAAACGCGAATTTTGTACCCTGTTTTACAAAAGCTCCCTACAGTGGAGGGGGGGATCCCCTTTCCACCCCCCCCCTCACTCGCTTCGCTCCCGCGCCGAGGATCTCACATCGTCACATAATGTGCCCCCATTGAGATTTTTGCCCCCCCCCCCAAAAAAAAAAAAAAAAAAAAAAAAAACAGAAGTGTTCCGGCGCGCTTGCCTACAATCATGTGAAGCTCTTTCATCCAATCAGTGCAGGATAAATTTCTGATCAAAGATATGATAAATCATTATCTGTATACACTTCAAGCCATTTTCTAAACATGGACAAAAATCGTGAAATTTAACCATTTTCTCTTGATTCTTAACCCCATGCTCCAAATCTTTCCATACAATGACAATCTTTCCATGCCATATAAGTATATACAAGGATTATTCTAGTTTGTCCTATTAGTTGTCACTAGCGCTTTTTCTTTATTTTGTTTTGTTTTGTTTTGTTTTTATTATTATTGGGTGTAGTTTACTTCAATATTAATTTTGAATTAAATCTAATAGGCCTACATCCAAATAAATACCCTTTGGAAAACGTAATATTGATAACAATACTGATGTTACATGAATGACGAACATCGATAAGATGTAAAGAGAATGAGATTGTTTCATGTGTGAGTTTCTTCAATTCATCTCCCTCTACAAGAAATTTGTTACGATCACAGCTGCTGATCTGATTAACAAACATGGATGAAGGAACCAGTGTGACTCTTACCTGTCATCTACTGCTTTTCGGGCAGCGACACTATCATCAGACTGTCCCTATTTGTCGGCAGTGACACGATGAACTTGAAACTTGTAGAGTCAGACAAATTGAAGAATCTCACATCTGAACCTTCACCCCTCTGAATAACATCTTGCTTTCATTTATGAGATCGATTGTTTCTAACTTTTGTGATAATTTTCTGTGTTATGAAATTAAGTCGCACGTCTCTGTAAAGTACTAGTAAGGGAGATTTTTTTCCTCAAAATCTCCGGGTTTCTCATAAGCACGCCTTAGTTTTCTCTTTTCGGGATGTACGCGAGAGCGCTTGAATTGTCGGCCAGCGGGCCCAGCTCCCGGTATGCGAGGCTCCCGGAACCCGCCCGCGGTGACACTCTCCCCATACGGTTGGACTTGGGCTCCAGCCAGAGCAGCCATCCAGAAGCGTAGATCAAGCTGCTGACGGGTGTGACACTGGGCAAGAAAGGACATCTCTTGATACTCCCTCCACCATTCGTTTCGACCATCATCACCCCGTGATCCTGAACGTTAAAGTACGTCATTCCACCTGTGTCGAGAATGGGGGGGGGGGGGGGGGGGGAGGAGAGTTATGAAACAAGTCAGTTTCAATATCTATCGATCTTAAATTCTTCATACCATCAATGCACTCAAACAATCCAAATCTAATCGACTTTAATACGACATCTTTCTGTCATCCGTGTTCGCTATTTATGATAGATCGTCTCGAAATAATTTTTCGAGACCTAATTAAAACATGAAAGCGATTTGTGAAAGTGATGGTAGCGTGAATTGCCATTGAATCCTTAACTGCTACCCCCCATGCCTCTCTACTCCACAATCAGGGTGATTTAGTTGAACAGGGTCATTTTTCACAAATCAAACTTAGACAGTTTCATCGAATTTCTAAAAAAAAAAAAATTGATATGCAGCTTTAAATGTCATTCAATTTATTGAAACAATTTCAATTTTACACGAAAGTGAGATATCAGACTTAAACCTCATGAGAACGATGGGTGCTGACATTTCAACCATCAGCCTGCACATCTTTAAAACATTTTGATCTTTCCTAAGTCAATTCAGAGGGAAGGGATGACCTGCTGAATAATCAGTCTCGTTCAATGTTTCTTGAAGATTCAAACATCATATTCCTATTGTCCTAGCTAGTATGGACCGTTAGTATTTACATTTACATCCATGTCTACAGATGTTTGACTTATCAGACTGATTTTTGGTTGTTGTTGGTATTTCGTTTTACTTCTACCGAACGCACATGCATACTCCATAAATTCAATTCAAGCACAAAATGTAGGCTTAATAATAATAGTAATTATAATGATAATGATAATAACTATGGGTATTACATATTATTGAAAATTATCTCTGATACGTTGGACAAGAAATCATATTGTACATGTAAATACATAATGAAGGTATATCATGATAAGTTTGTAATCAAAGTCAGAAGAAACGTAAACGTAAATCATGTAATACAAGAAGTGACTTGCGTGATAGCACGTATATTACCAATTTCATCCAGTGTCAGGCCGTTGATCGGTACGAACCCATATATCTCAGTCATAAAGACGCTTGATTCGCCGGAGTAGGTAAAAAAACGTATGGATTTTGGTCTCAAGAGGCAGACATTCCTGCGACGTCAAACAAACAAACAAACAAACAAAATAGTGGTGCAATCACTATTTTTACATCAGTAAATCATGCAATTGTATATCAGTATCACGGCAGTGATTCAAACGTACAATATCTGGTAATAGGTAGAAAATGAGATGTGTGTATTAAGACTAAGGACTAAATGTGGAGAAATGTCTTTAAACCTTTTTATGCTTTGAAGGTCATTTGGCACAGAACCCCCCCCCCCCCCCACCAAACAAACAAACAAACTATAAATGTCGCTATGGCGACTGGTATGCCTCCGCCATAAAGCATGATTCCCTTAATAGGTCTATAGTACATCTTGACAATGTATTGTGTGATGACAGTTTCACATAATTTGCAAAATATTAAATGATATTCTTGTCACAAATACGTTGAATGTTCACTTTCCTTGAAACAGGTTTGATCGGATGAATGGCTATATTTTCTAAGTGAGCACGTATTTGGGGATTTGAGGACTTTTACTTGACTTTTGACCCTCATACAAGTCTATGCATTGTGTAATTGTCAAAGGTATGGGGAAAATGTATAATTTCTGTTTTAAATAGTAAATTCTTAGATTTTAACCTGGCCTTTGACCCTTGAACCTATGACCATAAAATTCATAAGAGAATCGAAATGTATGCCACCTCAATTGGTTATTTTCCCCGTTCATTAACCATGGGAAACACATCTTACGTCTTGAATGGTATTGAAATTTTGATATGTCAACCGGCAATAATTTTTAGGTTTTCCTTTTCAATTTTATATCAAAATTTCGTCGCCTTTTTTCCACTATTTGAATATATTTCCCTTTTCTATCCTTTTTTTGAAAATAATTCACGGATTTTGTATGATAACTAATATGTATTTCCGCTTGATGTTGTGTCGATATCACAATCTTTATTTGTAGTTCTCATTCTTCGGTGCATTGAAATTTTTCACCCATTTCAACATTTTACTTCCTTGCCCGCTCGTCTCCATCTTGCCATATTTGTTATTCTCTATACAAGTACAGTACATATTGTATCTCTTTACCTGTTGTGCAATACTCTCACCTATCCCATTTTCTGATGCCCCGGTCTGATGTGTATTATGTCTTCTTTTTTTTTTTTTTACATATTTCACGCATGCTTATCCTATCAATGTCATTTCATTTTTTTTTATGATTCTAATGTAAAGCAACCGTATCAGCCTTCGAGCTGCTGGATTGTTATTTTATCTTTTTTTTATACTTGCACAATAAACCATATTGAATTGAAAATTGAATTGAAAAATACGGAGGAAAGAGTTAAATTCAGCACTTTCACTTGATCTTTGACCTTTTGACCTTTGACCTTCTTGGCTTCCCAGAGAATCTCTATTAGGTAATACATGTATACACCAAGTTTAAACAAACCCTAAAGGCATTGCGTAAATATGAGGGAAAAGGTGAAGTTTTGAAGACTTGACCTTGACCTTTACCCCCTGACCTTTGACCCCATGACCACAAAACGCCCTTGATAATCACTGCCAGTCATTACATGCATATGTAGCACATGTTCCATGAAGATAACGAACGATTTCCGAGATGTGGAGAAAAAAGTGAAATTTTAACATTTTAACTTGACCTTTGACCCCTTGACCTTTGACCTCATGACCCAAAACTCTAACCAGAGAATCTTTATTGGGTAGTCATTGCATAGATAGGGGAGAAATAGTGAAATTTTGAGCATTTGACCTTCACCCTTGACCTTGAGCATCTGCACTCAAAAGTTGATAGGCACAACTTTGCCCGCATGCATCTTTACATACCAAGTCTCATCAGGATACCTCAAACGGTTTTTTAGTTACGCTGTCCACAAAATTCATTACGGACGGACGGACGGACAACCCGAAAATACAATACCTCCGGCACCACTACATGGCGGAGGCATAAAAAAAAGCAGCACACTGTCTAACTGTCCCTGTCACGGAGAGGTCTAAGTACACTCCACACCATATTCAAGACTGCAAGATGACATTCATATATGAGAGAGAGAAAGAAGAGCGTTTTATCACTTTCATATACTACATAAGAAGGATAATAATGGAATTGTCACTCTCCGATGTATGCAACTGTAAAATATGTATTATATTTGCCACCAAGCATGACACACAGTGGTAATAAAAGTGGTCATGAAATATTTGTCATCGAATCTTCCCTGAGTTTCAGTCCTTCATCATGTAATCTTATCTGCACATTACAAACAAATACACACACTCACACACACACACACACACACACACACACACATATATATATATATATATATATATATATATATATATATATATTGAGGGGGCCGGTGCAATATAGTGCTAACCCACACAATAGTAATTTTGAGATAATCGCTGTTGAATGTTTGGAAAATCCATACATTGTACATTAATATAACATGAACGCATGCATTCTTTTTTTTTACCATCGATTCTTATTGGTTGAATTCAAAAATGATATTGACACGGAGGTAAGAGTGAAGGATAAGGATTATGAAAATGCATGTAACTCAATTTTGACAAAAGTGTGGGTTAGCACTATATTGCACCGAGCCCTTTATATATATATATATATATATATATATATATATATATATATATAATACAAAATGCACATGTATGTTACACACACATACACAAACACACAATAATACTCCTTGCCTTCAAAAGAAGATTTTTCATGTACTCTAGACAATATATAACATTGTATGATAAAACAGAAACCAAGAATTGTAATTCAATCAGATCGTATTATCATATTCTGTTTATATATTATCTATCATAATCACAGCCATTACCGATTTTTCCGATCGATATCCATGGATAATGGCTCGAAGCCTGCCTGGAAAGTCTTAATTGTGACTTTTTCGCCCGGCGACCCAGAAATATTCTGTTTAGATAGCTTGCTGTCGCTCTCTTGGTTCGTGAAAAATAGAAGTCCCTCATTTTCTGCTAAAGCCAACGAGGAATACTCTTGGAGGAGCAAAATACGAAAAGAAGAAAAAAAGTAGTTTGTCGTTAGATTTGGCAGAACAAAAATTTCTACTTGATAAGCGTGTAAACGATTGAATATCCGACCTAAGCTCACGGAAAAAAGGGGGATTGGTACTATACATCAGCTATTTACAATGTCCTGGTATTTTTTTCATGGCAACTTTCCAAATATTCCACCAAAAAGGGAGCACCAGACTGTTCGATTTCAGTTCTAAAATGCAAAATCTCCTCTGTGTTTGTGTGTGTGCGTGTGGGACAGGTATGAACGGATGGACGTCTTTGTTTCTTATTTAGGCCTACAAGCGGGCCTCCTCACTTTGAAAAAGTCCCACGGCCCTTAAAAAAGTGATGATAGACGATCATAGGAAGGATTTAAGTATTGTCCATTCTCATTGGGATCCGATCCTACGAGGCGGACACCCACGAGTCATACGGCACACGAGTTCGACCAGATCCATGAGTCAGACCAATAGCCCCCGAAGCATACAGCCTATAAGTTCAACACTACAGGCAAATAAGGCCCATATGATTTCGACACTAGGCAAAAGCAGCTCACGAGTTGGACATTACTTCACAGTAGGTCAACACGGGGCTTAATGTGTCGGTCTCGTGAGCCTTGTTTTCTTAAGCCCGCCGCACACAATACGACTTTCGGTCATACGACTTACAGATATTGGATCCGAAATAAATCACAGTAGTCGTAGAATAAACACGCTCATTTATTTCGGATCCAAAGTCGCTTAGTCGTGCAACCGAAAGTCGTATGTGTGTGGTGGCCTTTAGTGTCGTATTCATGGGCTGTATACTCATTGGCGGATGGACTGTACGACTCGTGGGTTTGTATGATTCGTGGGTGTCGGTCTCATGGCGTGGACCCTTCTTACCTCCTAACTTTCATGTTGAAATCATACCATATCAAAAATGTCATCAGTATAAGAAACTTTGAAAAGTGTGCTTGATTTCAACACATGAGAGGGTGGAGACTGTTTCTTTGAAATCACTCTTGAGCTCAAAATGTTATGACTGTTATTGACACCTAAAATCAGAGACATTTTATTTCACCTGTACAGCCGTCAAAAGAGGTGACAAATTCCCATTCGTCACTTCCTAGTTCAGCACGCCGAACCTCGCAAAACGATGATTGTTCGTCCACTGGTTGAATCCAGTAGAGCTTTTTGTCGACATAGTTATACTTGAGAGAAATCGCCTTCACTTGGAGGGATCCAAGACGCTTGAAGGATGACTGGTCCGAGTGACCGCTGCTGGATAGTAGGCCGTCGTTTTGCGTCCAGCCAAAATTCGCAACGATAAATTGACCTGTTATTTCGAAGGATTCGTTTTACACACAAGTTAGAATAAAAACAACGACGAAATTCTGTTATTTGAGTGCATTGTTTTCATATTTATTGTTTTTTATTACAAGCAAAGTTTTAATTTGAAGTAAACTATTTCAGACAATTTTATCATGTGCCTTTTTCTTGTTTTCGTATACATTATGATATTGGCCGACACAAGGCAGGCAACTTCCGACGAGACCGACACTCATTACGGCATGGGACTTTAACGCTAAAACATGAGACATCAAAAGAGTGTGATATGATAAAATACAGTATACAGAATTTTATTCCGGAAGCGCCCTCACACGTTACGGTCCGGGCACTACCGGGTGTTTAGACGTGATGATTGAACTGTGTCCTCTGGCAGTGTTGGTATTGAATCGCACGCAGAACAAACTACATGCAATTCACTCTTGAGAGCGAAGGGTTTTTCTTTTGTTTTTTGTGGGTTTTTTTTTTTCATCTCGTATAATCTCGTATTGATTCCACATCCAATTCAAATACCTGAGAAATCAAAATACATATATACTACAATCAACACAAATCAGCATTTCATAATCATAATAAGAAACCAAATCCAGAAGGTCCATGAGTCATACAACCCATGAGCGCGAAACTAGGCAAATACAGCCCATGAGTCCGATAGTAGACAAACAAGGCCAACAAGGCAAGACTATGCACAAACAAAACATAGCAAGGATCCACGAATTCGACGCCGTGTCCGGGCACCGTGGAGGCGAAGAAAAGGCCCACGAGACCGGAGTTACCTCACGCAGCATAATCGGTCTTGTTCATGTTTTGCTAAGCACTGCTAAGTGTCGGACTCGTGGGCCTTTAATGTTTTCCCCGTTTCCTGACTCGTTGATTGTCTGGTATCGGACTCGTATGGTTGTCCTGAAGGGACATCGTAAATCGTGAATAACGGCGCCGACGTGAATAAGGGCGGTGAGTTGGCTCAGTCGGTAGCGCGTCTGCCTCACGATCACGCGGCCCGGGTTCGAACCCGAGTCTGGACTGAGCAATGTTGTGTGTAAACATACCGCCCCCTCTAGCAAGAGGCAAAACACTCTGTCCCTCGGATAGGACATAAAATGGAGGTCCCGTGTATGAGAGAGTCACAGCTCATGCACGTAAAAGATCCCGCTTCATTCATTCATCGTAAAGAGCAGGGTGTCTAACCCGGTGAAGTGGACCCACCCCACATCCAACTGGACCCCATGGAAGACCAGCTTAGTGTAGCTGAATATGGGCTATCCAGCCATCTTCACGGATGGAAAATGAACAACAACAACAACATTCACGATTTACGATGTTCCTTTGATAGACCACCATAGACTCGTGGGCCTTGTTTGCTCAGTGCTGGACTCGAAGGAGTTTTCCTGAGTCGAGGGCTGTATGACTTGTGGGCTGTCTGAGTCGTGGGTGTGGGGCCTGTAGGATAATCGGTTTAGCACAATTCATCAGAAAGGAAAAGTCACTTCCATCCATTCGCGGATCAATATTAATTTCTTGTATAATTATATCATTAAGCGTCACACTGACTTAATTCAAATATAAAGTGGTTGTCACTACAAACTACCCAATAGCAGTATTTCCTGGAGTTTACTGAAAGCCCATTGAAATCGCAGAAATAATTGTTGTCGTTTTTCGTTGAATTTCTATTGATATCTATATATATAATTGACTATTCATTCATGGTATTCGCAAAGTAGAACGGAAAAAAGTATGATTTGAACCCTTGGTTGTTAATATATAATTGCTTGACTATAGGTTCCAGAATTTTTTAATTCCAACCTCACGGCCGATTACTGATATTTAATTTTGGTAGCACATATATAAATTTTCGTCTCTTTCATCGAAATCAAGGAATTTATTCTTCTTCTTAATATATCGTTCTGTTTCTGTGCAGATTTGGTGTCTCTATAATTATAGAAGGAACATCTAATACTTCTCTACCTTCTCAATCTTTGGCATGCTTGAGACACGCAGTGATATTTAAAGATGTAAATCAAATGATTACAAGGTAATCAAATTCTCCTCAGAATTGACAGCTCATTGCTCAAAAAATTGATTGTCTCCGTATGCACTAACCCGCGAGATCGCAGACGACACTGGCATCTTCGTCGTGCGTGCATGCCGTGTCGGCCCCGATCAGGCTCTTTCGGCACCTGTAGAGCGAATTTTCAGTACCCGAGCATTCGGTGTTGTCCAGCCAAATCGGGTCCGTGCTTCCCCCGTACGCAGCGGGCGAGGGAGTAGCGACGGCCGGTCCGTACCCGACCTGCCTGCAAACGACCTCGGCCTCCTGAAGAGAAAAATTTCGATTCTTTCCCTTATGTCCTTTCTCTTTTTAGTATGTTATTTTCACTATTTTGGTTATTGGCATTTTGACAAGGGTCGATGTAATGACAAAAATGTTGAAGACAATGTAAAGACAAGTACATAAGACAAGTACATATAGGCCTATGTGTTCCTTTCATTTTTACTGGACTACAAAAGAGCGTAGTGATCACCCGAGCAATATTCGGTTGAGTGTCTTCAAGCTCTCCCATCTAACTGTCTAAGAAATAAAGATGGGCGTCATGAACACTGAAATGATTTATCTATTTTCATTTCCAACGAAAATTTGAATGGGATAAAACATTTACATACTCACGGGTAATAGACAATCGATACAACATTATCATTTTATAATCGACCGTTTGTTGGTTATTGGTGGTTGTATTTCATCGCGTCATAGAATTCAGCTGCTTCGGAAAGGGGATGATAAGCAATGACTTACTTTCATGTCCCACGTGGTGTCGCACAACGTCCCCCACTGGTTGGAATACAGGATTTCCACTCTCCCCTCTCCGTCATGTGACAGTCGAACGTCTGAAAGATATCAGCCTTATTCACGTGCACGGTACTGGGTCACGTCAGACTCATCGATGGCGTCTTAGGATTCAGGACAACCCTTCCCATCTCCCCAACCCACCCACTCCCTCAACCCCACCCGGGCACCCCGACCCCGACCCTAAACCTTAAGAGATAGCTGAGGAATATTGTAGACTTTTCACGTATTTTCACGAAGTATAGTTTCATCTGTCGAAATTCTTGAAAGCAAGAGAATATTAATCAGAGGGATAAAGATTGAAGTGTAAATTTTCTTTGATAATATCATTTATCTCCCTCAACGAATGAATTTTGTAAGATCGCAACTTCTCATCTGTAATTTAACAAACATGTCGGAAAGTAGGAACCACGGGACTCGAACCTGTCATCTACTGCTATCCGGGTAGTGACACTTCCACCAGGGTGTGGGTATAGCTATGAGGTATGTGATAATGAAAGTATTTTATGTTCGTATTATCATTGAACACCGAGGGAAGTTGGTCGAACGTGTATTTTAGCACACACACACACAAAATGTTGTTTGAAAAGTATAGACATTAGGCCTTCTAAGTAACTTTTAGTGTTTCTAATTGAGAAAACGACTGGTCAGAGGAAGATAAATAGTGGGAGTTTGTATCAAATCATCGCCACTGCTCCATTGAAAAATACTATAGAGTTTGTTTTAGTTTAACCAAGATTTCCCCACAAAATGTTTTGTTTTCTAACTTATCAACGACATATGAATGAATCATGCCGTTAGCGGAAATAATAGTTTCTGTTACAATGGTAACTGGGATATGTAAAATCCTCGTAAGAGATATTGGGCATGGAATGGCGGATATAAGTCCATGCCAGTGTTCCACGTCCTACAAGCTTGACCTTTTTAGTGGAACACTCTTTTACATCGTTATGATTACTTCTTCTTTTGTACTATGACAAAATGTGCATTGTTTCTTTTTTATATCATATTATTCGTGCATTATTTTAGTTTATATCGTGTTCAGTGAACTGTCTTTATCAGATAAACGAAAGTCAAACTGACACAATGTACCGCTTTGAATCATATTTTTGTTTGTTTGTGTGTTTGTTTGGATTTTTGTTTTTTATGCCTCCGACGGTGGCATTATGTTTGCGGGTTATCCGTCCGTCCGTGCGTGCGTCCGTCCCCATGATTTTGTTTACGCGATGACCTGATGTAAGTATGATGGGGCAATGATATTACTGAGTACTTGATCAGATTTCGGCTGAAATCGGCCAGAGGTCAAAGGTTGAAGGGCAAGGTCAAATCCGAAAAAGTATCCGTTTACGCGATAACTCAAGAGTGGATGAAGCAAATTTAACCAAACTTGGTCCAAGGATGACGCATGATTGGGCAATTAATTCAGTAGTTTTTGAGTGAAATCGGCAATTAGTCAAAGGTCAAAGGTCAAGTTGAAATGCTCAAAATTTCACTATTTCCCCCATATCTGTGCAATGCCAGAAGGTATTTTCTTGAAACTTAGTGTATATACATGTACTACCACATGAAGATTTTCCAGAGAGAGTTTCAGGTCATGAGGTCAAGGTCAAAAGTTTCAAAGGTTAGGTGAAAACATTAAAATTCAACTTTTTTTTCTCCATATCTTGCAAATGGTTCAAGATATCTTCATCTAACTTGGAACATATAGTATGCATGTACTGACTGGCAGGGATTATCTTGGGAATTTGGGGGTCATGGGTAAAGGTCAGGGGTAAAAGGTCAAGATAAACTCCTCAAAATTTCACTACTTCCCTCATATTTATTCAATGCTTGCAGGATCTTTCTTGAAACTTGATGTATATGTATTACCTAATGGAGATTCTCTGGGAAATTTCCCGCTAAAAGGTCAAAGATCATAGCTCAAGTGAAAGTGTTATATATTTCACTTTTTCCTCAGTATTTTGAAAGTGACTCAAGATATCATGAAACTTTATAGTAGGCCTACTTATTTATGCATATTCTACCTGTCAGTGACAGGGTTCTCCTGGGAATTTTAGGTTTATAGGGTCAAAGGTCACGAGTCTGAGGCCAGGTTAAAATGCAAAGATTTTTCCATTCAGTACTGATGTTACACTTTTTCTTCAAACCTTGAAAGTTAATCAATGCATTAGCTTTTAAAAGGGTTAAAAGTCAAGTAAGAATCCTCAAATCCCCAAATATGTACCTGCAGTCTTAAACAATGTAGTAAACCTAATTCAAAGGAAGTGAACATTCAACACATTTTGTGACAAATCTGTCATTTCAGTAATTAGCCAGTTATGTGAAACTGTCATCACACATTGCCAAGACATTGTACTAGGCCCTATAGGTTAGACATATTAGGAGAACCATAGACCTATACATTATGGCGGAGGCATACAGTATCAGTCGCCATAGCGACATTTCTAGTTATTTGATAGAAATAAATAAACTATTGAATTGAATTGAATTGAATTGAATTGAATTGAATTGAAGTGAAGTGAATTGAATTGTCACAATGACAGATAATTACAGCGAGGCATCGCGTATTCGACCCAGCGGGTTATTTCATTGTTTCTATATCCCTCCTCGCCTTTTTTTTTTTTCAATTGCTAATCACCAAATTGGGCTTGGCTGCCTATTCAAAATCCGCTGTCCCATTATGCACCATCATGCATCGTGCATTAATTCTGATATATCACCATGTTTTCACCTCGGCACTGGAGCATGAAGGCATATATACTATAGGTGAACGAAGGTCACATCGTGATGATGTAAGTGATGTATGTTTCAGTATTCACCAACACGCAGACGTCACGCTCGCGTGGTGAAATTAATTTGGGAAATGCGATGGCAATGGCAATGATCAATAATGATATGTAATTGTAACTTTTGGCGTCAAGGAAATCATATTTTCTCCCTTGTGGGATATTGCTGACCCACGGTTATGAAAAAGCTATAGTTTATTATCATCATTATTAGTACACAATATATTACGTTTGGGGGTTTATTCCCCAGAAAGAAAATCTTTATACAGTGCACTCCCGTTATAACGAAATGCTCGGGACCGGCAGTTTTCTTTCGTTGTAATGAAATTTCGTTATAACCGAACAAATACAATATATAACGAAAACAAGGAAACCACGTATATATATAATCGCTATTCTGTTTACTTAATACTCATACACTGGGAAGCTATGTGAAATGTGATGGGATAACTGTATCACAATAATAAACGCAAGTTCCCCTCAGAAACTGTGCGTGACACAAAGAGCGAACACACAGTGGTGTGAAGCGTTCACCCATGCAGAGACGCTATGGAAATGCTTGTTCCGCTAGGTACATGTATTTTCGAAAGCAATTCGCATTTCGTTATAACGGAGCACATTTCTTTTGTTTTTCTTTGTCCGTGGCACTCGGAAAGGACTTCGTTATAACGGAAATTTCGCTATAACCGTGTTCGTCATAAGCGAATTTTTTTACCATAGACTTTTAATGGTGATAATTTTGGGACCAGAAGCTTTACTTCGTTATAACGAAATTTCGTTATAACCGTGTTCGTTATAACGGGAGTGCACTGTACCCTCGTCCGGCCGTACGCATGTCCACTGCTTCATTTCTTGTTGAAATCCAAGATCCATGATCTTTTGTATGGGTTGGTAGGGGATTTCCCTGGACTCAAGCTGAATGTAATCTCGTGCTATTTCATCGAACATCTTCGGGCAAGTGATAGTGGGACAAACACCGTCGCTGCATGATACACTCATAACTGGAGGATTAAGTTTGATAGAGAAAAGTATACAGAAAAAAAAAACAGTATTTCGCTTTATATAGCTGAATGTTGAATACATTTAGTCCTATTCTATTTTGTTTTAATATTTATATGTCGCTATACAAATTTACCATAATTATATGCACACACACTACATAAGTATGTATGTATATATATATATATATATATATACATATATGGGGATGGGTGCGTTTGTGTATCACGGCTCTCTACTCTAGATTTTTAAGTGAACCGTTCGAGCACTAAAATCTCTAAATCTAAAATTATGGAGGCCAGAAACAGATTTTTTATCGATTGGGTCACAAAAAAAAACTTCAAAAATGTTGATTATCTGCCAAACATTAGATTTTAGTGCGAACTGAATTTTTTTATGTCCGCTGGAAGAGTATAAACGAGCTAAATGAAACTAAATCGACGTCAAAAGAAGAAAAAAAAAATTCAAAATTCTTCGTATTATCTCATTATATATGGCGACAGCTTTGTGATATCACGGTCCTTTTTTCTTACATTCCCATCTCAAATGATGGGTGCCTCATAGAAATAACCAAAATAGAATATTGGACCTTGTTCTTTTTTTATATGATTTTGTCCCAATTGCATGTATTTATTCGTGCGTCAGAATTCCCGTTCCTTTTCCCGACGAACGTATTCAAGCTCAATTTACTTCATTCATATTATATTTTTATATTTACTCAACGAAGAAAGCGGCGACAGCTGAATAAATAATGTTTAATTAAACACAGAAATAAACGGTTAATAGTGATCACCCCAAGAAGGAATCAAGAATTTATCTCAACAGGAATAATGATAACTCACATTGCAGCGAAAGCAGGGTGCAGAAAGAAATCAGCTTTCGTAAATTCCTCATGACGAAATTTTGTATGGGCATGTGCAGATTCTTCACCGAATGAAAAGGAAGCGACATTCGCTGTGTTCCTTCAGTATAGCGTAAAGATTTATCCACACTTCGTGCACAGATGTTACCCATGTAAGGTTCAGTTTCAAAGAAGTCTTGTAATTTCAATATATTTTTAGTGAAGAACTGCAGTCAAATAAAGTTGGTCGTGAGAAATCCAGGTAGGTCTTACTTAACTTCAGGCGATGAGATCGTAGGGTCGCAGGTGACGAACGGTGTACTAGTCTGAGTCTCAGTCCCTTCCTAATTCACTCGATCAACTTTGTACATTGTGGGACTCTTAAAGGCAAGTTCCCCGTCATAGACATGTGGATTAAGTAAATGCAGCAATATCAGTACAACACATCAGCGATAGTTTGAGGAAAACAGATAATCCGTTCAAACGTTGTGAATTTTTGAAGTCTCTGCTCAGTCACTGCTGGGAAATAAGACTGCTACATCTTGTGATGTAACATGTCAAATATGAAAAAAAAAAACATTTTACTTCTCTTGCATAGTAAAAAAACGCTTGACTTGCCTCTTTCAGTAGGCAGGGGGACTAATGTTATCCTTAACAAACGTCAGTGGCAAGTCGAGAAGATATGCATTTTTTTTCTCAAAATACATTGTATACAATTTTGAGAAATGCTCTAGATTTTCCTTATATCGCATTACGCATGTGACATCCAGTAGTCTTTTCTCATCTGCGCAAATACTTTAAGAATTCATAACCTTTGAACGGATTGTCCGCTTTTCAACAAAATTTCACTGATGTGTTCCAACTTTGCTGCATTCATTCATTCCATGTGTGACATGATGGGGGACTTGTCCTTTAATGTTGCCCAATATCATTATTATTATTATTATTATTATTATTATTATTATTATTATTATTATTATTATTATTATTATTATTATTATTATTATTATTATTATTATTATTATTATTATTATTATCATTATTATTTTAATTTCATTATTACTGTGTTATATATATATATATATATATATATATATATATACATATTATGTTTATATATATACAATATGTGTGTGTGCTTCTACATATAGATGTCATGATCGAGGCGCTATTACTAACTGCACTTTCACCCAAATCTACAAGTACCAGCATTCCAAAACCCCATCATCGTGTAGACATCTGCAACAATAACCACCACCACCACCTCCAAATGTCACCATTACCCGTCGTCAAAATCATCAGCCGCCGTCAATAATATCAAAAATCACTTTTAAGGGTAATACGCCCTTTAACGTGTCCAAATCCAGGAGCAGGCAGGAGAAAATTCAAATCAATGATATTGATATCAGCTTTACGCCGCTGCTCCCTTCGTCACCCGAACTGCCTCCACATCACGTGGAGCAACTCTGCCACGGCTGCCACATCACGTGGAGCAACTCTGCCACGGCTGCCACACCTCTGCCGCTACCATCTTGAGCACAATCATCACCAAAACCATCATAACACTGTATCTCGAACAGAAACGTATAAAGCGACCGCTTATCATGGACATTATTACAATATTAGTACACTAAATAAAGCAATTATACTAACAGCAACCAAAATTGCAATAAAAAAATACAGGAGACAAAAAAAAAAATGTTCCCCGGTTGCTGTCGTGGCAACTGCCAATGACTGTGAGTTGCCATTGTTGTGCCGTGATTAATCATGAAAATAAACCCCAAGGACAGCAAAAATTAATTATTGAAATAGATACCTCACGACACCATATACATATCTCTGATTCATTTCAATTAAAAAAAAAAAGGTTCCTTGTCACTAGCCACACAAATACCAATCCATGCAACCTTAGGACCATGGTGGCTTTTTAGACTTGTCAATGTTAAACTTGCATTGCGATAAAGGCAATGTTCATTAACCCTTTTAGTTTGAGGTAAAAGTCAGAGGTGTATAATTCTACTTGCTACCAGAATCCCCACAGAAATTGTCTGCATGTAAATATGAAGAGCTTGCTCGAAAAACGAGTTAACTCTGTTCTTGTCAGTGGAGATTCTTGTATTTACAATTATTAGTCCCGCAAAAAAAAAAAAAAAAAAAAAAATGTGTTAAGATAGAATTAACTAGAAATGTCGCTATGGCG
Source organism: Diadema setosum (assembly GCF_964275005.1). Taxonomy (NCBI): domain Eukaryota; kingdom Metazoa; phylum Echinodermata; class Echinoidea; order Diadematoida; family Diadematidae; genus Diadema; species Diadema setosum. Next base: position 5,846,624 of record NC_092696.1, on the reverse strand, counting down.
ACTAGTATGCCTCCGCTGTATATATATATATATATATATATATATATATATATATATATATATATATATATGAAGAGTTTGTTTGCAAAAACCGATAAGTCCATATTTGCCAAATGGAGATATTTGCGATTAAAGGTCAAGAAAAATAAAGAGAATAATAAGGAATTTTTTGCTTCTTTTGACCATAACTTAAAAAATATACCTGTATATTATGTAGTGACCAATATATCATTTAAAAGGTATTATTTTGAACTTTATGACAGAGATCGCACTTCAAAATCTTCAAAAATGGACTTATCGGTTTTTGCAAACAAACCCTTCATATATACACACACACACACACATATATATATATATATATATATATGTATAATTGTTCTCCCAATAGGTCTATAGCACCATGTCTTGAGAATATGTGATGTCAGTTTCACACATATGGCAAAATATTAAAATGACAGGTTTGTCACAATGGGTATTAACGGGCCGTTAACGATCACCCCGACACTGTACAAGCATGCTAGCCTGGAAACATTGAACTGCACATTACTTGAATATGAGACCATTCTGAAGCAAATAATTTCCACACAACAATAGATATATAATGTACTCTTAAATGAATCCCACAAGGATTGGAACAATCATCCCCCAGCATTCCCACTGATCAGTTACGAGCCATCCCCTTTAAATGTTCACTTTCCTTAAAATAGGTTTAACTGGTTGAATGGCTATATTGTCTAAGATTGCAGGTTTTTGTAGATTGAGGATTTTTCTTGACCTTTTTTAAGTTTATGCAGAAAATGTGTCATTTCGGTATTAAATGGTAAAATATTAGCATTTTAACCTGACCTTTGACCCTTGACCTTTGACAATAAATTTCCCAAGGGAATCACTGTCAGAGAGAACATGCATAAATATGTGAATGTCTTAAGTTTCATGAAAATACCTCTCGAGATATGGAGGAAGAAGTGAAATTTAGCACTTTCACTTGACCTCGACCTTTTGGCAGGAAACTTCCCTGAGAATCTCGGACGGACAATCCGAAGACACCATGCCTCCAGAGACACTTTGTGGCGGAGGCATAAAAAATAAAAATAACATTAAATTCTTCATAGGCCTACAGGATCCGTGGACAACCCCCACTTTTTGTACAAGCTATGATCCATATTTATGTCCATACAATGAAAATCAAGCAGCCTGTCTTTAAGACTGAGGTGCAAATGAAGATCTGAATATGAGAACGACCCAAGTCCAATTTTTGGCCAAATTCAGTTTGACATGGGAAATTGTAGCTTATATGCATGGACTCATCTTGTGTATAAAATGATAAATCCTAATTACCCCCGGAAGTGCCGGAAATGAATGAGTTAAATCTTATATGAATGTAAGAATGAAGGACTTGGGTCATTCTTACATTCATACAATAGCGCCCTCTCTCGTCCTTCTCTCATCTCTATAGCAGAATATCTGTATATGAATCAAAGAACGACCCAAGTCCATATGATTCACAGAACGACCCAAGTCAATCACACAAAATGGCCTCTCCACAATCAATGTAAATGTTAATTGCCATAAATTATGTTCTACTTTGTATATACAATGTTGCCTTCCCATCTCAGTTAAATAGAATATTATTGGACAAATAAAAAAGATATGAAGTTTTTTTTTAAGTTTACTTGAAATGATCTTCCATGGACTTGGGTCGTTCTTATATTCAGATACTCAAATGTTAAGTACTTTTGTACATTGTATACGGGTATAAATGAAAATTTTTTTCTGAAGGAGTCGAGGGGGGGGGGGTCTCTTCACGGCACGGTGTCATTTGCATATACAGGTGTATAATTATATGGTTCACTCCCCTGTGCTCCCCTCAACCCCCACCCCCCATATCAAATTGATGACGATTCCTGCCATGTTTCATCAAAATCCAGTAACCAGTTTTAAGGCACTCGGCTCTGGTGAGCTAAAAATTTACAACTGTGACAGGATGACACCATAATCCTACTCAAGGTATCCCTTGACAGAGTAGTGTTAATAGCATATGAGCAGTGTGTAAGCTTGTGATATTCATTCAAGACAGCTGTCATTTGCACAAATATGATTCATTCCTGACATCCAGACAGGGGTGTATCCAGGATTTTTTCTGGGGGGGGGGGGTCGTAATCACAATTTTTGGACCTTTACCTTTGTGAGGGAGCGGAGCGACCGAGCGGGGGGACGGTGTGGGAGGGGGGTGTCCCCCCTCCGACAGTAGGGAGTTTTTGGATTTTATATCTTAAAATGGGGCCATTTGGTGCATACAAAAGTGACTTTTTCAGCATACTTAAAAAAAAAAACCTATTTATGTTAAAATTGGTGATAAAACCTGTGTTGGTCACTTACAAGTTCGTTAATCGGTTAGTTGAAAACTGCATAAGTGCATTAAAAAAAAAGTTGCTGACTAGCTAACCTTACACCTTCCTAAAAAGGCCCTCGAAAAACAAAAATTGTCCGTTACAAAAACTGGACCAGACAACATGATGTAAGACAGTGTCTTTGATTTATGCATGACTGATTGTAAATTTATGACCTGAAATTAATACTGCACTCTACCATATAAATGTAAAGATACATTGAAAGCCATTAAAAAAAAATTGATTGGTTGTTGTTTTTTCTGATCTTTTATTCATAGCAAAACATAAAGATACCATCGTATCCACTGACAATACACTACTTTATGCAGGGCAAAAAAAAACACGATTACACATTGGCAAGATATAGTCATGGATCTACATATCATTTGTTTGTTTTGTTTGATAGATACTTTATTTTCTGCAAATCAATATACATAAGTTACATAATCATGAAGATGCAGGAAGTATACAAAGTAAATTCAACGCAAAGTCGTTTGACTTGCATAAACCACGATATTTGTATTATAAGTACATAATCATGAACACGTAGGAAATATATAAAATAAATTTAACACAGTCTTTTGACTTGCATAAACAACGATATGAAAGAAATATAATATACAATATGCATGTCTATGCAGCAGTGATAAGAATAACATTTATAGTTAAGAAACGATTATGCAGAGGGCCGCCATTATAAGCATTGCTTGAAAAGATGGCCGGCCCATTTCCTTGTGTTTCACAGAAAACTTATTCAATGGACCAAAGCAATATTCATCCACATTCCGTTGGCAATTTACACATTTTATATATAACAGAATTAAGCACAGAGAAAAAAAAAAACACTGTAAAAACATTGGTGTTAGATTTAACACCATGGGTGTTAAATCTAACACCGATCAAGTTTCAATAGAGGACCACACCCACAGGTGTAGAAAATGTATTGTGATGGTGTTAAAAAGTGTTCACCTGGCACTTCGTGGTGTTAATTTGACACTGTGGCTGGTGATATTTTTGACACTGCGCTAAAGTTAATTCAACAATGACACTGCATGGTGTTGATTTGATATTGGTGGTGTTAACTTCAATGGTTTAACACCCGTCCAGCTTCAATAGGAGACCACACCAACTGGTGTTACTGTGGTGTAAATGTGTTTACACATTTTTTTTTTCAAAAATCAAGTACTTTATCAGCAAATTCTTTATCGTCTTGTTGAAGTTCAAAATTAACAAGAAGTGCAGTAACTAAGAAACTATTCAAAAAACAATTTTATATTTTGAAATGATACCCGGAGGTGTTAATCTAACACCATGAATGAGCATCGGAAATTTAACACCAGCTCGGTGTTTCATATTTAACACCGGACTTTTTGCAGTGAAGTACATACTAAACTTGCTTTATATTTCAGTTCAAGAATATTACTTTTCTCTAGAAAATAACATTAGTTAAAGCACAGAAATACAATACATCTGCCGACTACATCACACCATATTTGTATATATTGGCCAAATATACATGTTATATTCTTTTGACAAACTCATAACTTCAAAATCCCAGTGTTGATCAACGGTGTATATAATTCTAAACAAGCAGCATCAACTGCAGCATATATGGCAAAGTTTTGAACCACTGGAAGACAGTGGAGAACACTGACTGTTGCTTGGGATGACCCATTCTTTTCACCTGACACTCAGCAGTTGGCAATTATGACCTCATATAGACAACCTTTGACCTAAATGATAGACCTTTAACCCCTTTGACATTAAAGGCATTACTTACCATTTTAGATGAAACAAAAAATTCACCTTTAGTGCTCCAAAATGTAAAAATTTGAATCAGTATTGTTAAATATACAAAATGTGAACAATAGTTAAAACAAAAATGCATCTAGACTAAACCGTCTACAGTTATGGTTTAAAGAGAAAAATATTGATATTTCCTTATATGTCAGGCTTTGTTGCTAAATTTTTACATGGTAAGATGTTTTGTGATGCAACTGACCTACACATAGGGCCTATGCATCAAATGTGATACAGTGCATCTTCAATACAGTTCGACCTCGATTATCCAACCATGTCGGGACCGGCGCTCATCTGGATAAGCGAATTGGCTGGATATGGGAGACACGATGTTAATGTATATAGCTGCCGTCCAAGCTGCCGTCCCAGTGCACTGGCAGCTAGGCAGGTAGCGTACCCCGCAACGGTGGTGTAATCTATGTCAGCCTGCGCAAAATTGTAGTCCCTTCTTCACAAAAATAAAGTATGATTATCTTTATGTGAAAATCATACATGTTTTACCTCATTAGATATTGAGAAACCTATCATGCACACCTTATGAAATTAGTGAAATAGATCCATGAAAAGATGTTAAAGTCACTGTTTTTTTCTCAATTTTTGGATGAAAAAAAAAAGTTCTTCACTGCATGAACGCGTCCGGATCATAAAGATTTCCGGATAAAAGGAGGCCGAATAATCGAGGTCGAACTGTATTTTTTAAATCACTGCTCCCAACGGTAAACTGTACCTTTAAGAAAACACAATTATGCTGATTAACCAACTCACTAACAATTATATTGCTGATCTTAGGTGGGAGCCAAAAACATCAATTTTGATCAAAGTTCAGCTTGTTTTGACCTTTTGGTTTGATCTTCCACCTGACCAGTTTATATGAATATTCACCTCCATATTTCTATTCTTTCTCTGGAAAATTATAACTTCATTGTTCACTCCTAACTGAAAATTTGGCCAGAAAAGTTCAGTGACCTTTGATATTAAAGATCCTATTTACCTTTGGAAGTAGTGATTCAAAATGTGTTCAAAATATCACATTTGATGCATATGTGTAGGAGATGCATTGTTATCAGTATTTTTCTATAAGAAGAAAAAACATACTGTATCAGTAGACAATTTAGTCTTGAAACATCTTTATTATACCTATTGCTCACATTTTGGGTATTTAGCAATAATTAACATCAGATATAAGGATTAAAATTTTTACAATGTCTTTTTTTTCTATCCTTAGCTCACATTTTAGAACTACAATATTTTAAAGCATTAAAGCTGGGTTTTTGTTTAATCTGTAAATGGTAAATTATACCTTTAAAGGGTTCTGCTCTTAAATGACAGCATCTTAGAAGCTACACAACCCTTGTAGAATATCTCAGCTATATAAACACTGACAAATTTCATTGCAGCATTCATAAGAACTTGTCCTTCCAAGATCCCCAGCATATAGGGCTGAAGGAGAGTCACTCCGAGTAGTAATGGAAAGATGCATATAATTGATGGCAAATGCGTCCCACAAACAACAGCAAAGACAAAGGTATCAAGGGCTAAAATTCAAAGTTACTATACATAGGCAGTGGTATTTTCATTTAGAGTTGAGCAGAAACTTGGAGTTTCCACAGCTCACTAGAAAGCAAGCTTAATTGTCTTTGAAGGATGCATAAAGTAGGCCAAACCAGCCAGAAATGACAGCAGAGTCAAGAGATGAAGTGAGTTTGACATCATTTTGACCATTTTTTACACACTCACTATACGAATCTGTTCCATTCAGACAATCACAATGTGGCAGACGCGTAAACATGCACCCATTTAACAGGGCCCTCTTGAATTCCCGCCTGTGTACATACCTTCAAATTTACCATTACTGTTTTGTGTCAGTATTAGAAGATTGATGTCATTTTAGAGAATGGTCTACAGAGATGGAATACATGCAAGTCTGATTGACATTGCTGCAATTAAGGACAGAGCTGCATGAGGATTGGGCTTGGGGATAATCATAAAGAGGCTAGCTTGCTGGGAGGCAGTGGTCAAACAAAGATTATTGTAGATGCCAAATATTTTGCAAATTCGGAGTTGTAAGACATTCTTGCGAGTGCTTGAATTCACCATCAGGAACATGTAGGTTATACTGTATAAGCTATATGTTATACTAGTATGTGTGAATGGATGTGCACATAGCATGCTGTCTACCAATGTTGAATGTATGTACATCAGTCTCATATACTCACATATTTGGAAGACGATATTTTGGTGGGTTGTTGAATTCAACAATTTTTTACTCACAAACTTTATGAAAGCATCCCCCTCCCCAAGCAAAATATTCAGCATCTACAGGTAATAGGAATAATACAGTACACTCATTTTCAAAAAGAAAGAAACAGCAAAAGCATATAACTGCTGACCAATACAGAGAACATTTAAGGCATATCAAAATTTGCTTGCCGACTAGATTTTAACGATGGCTTTCCCAAAGTTTGTGCCGCTGAAGAGTTCCATGAAGGCTTTGGGCATATTATCGAATCCTTCCGTCACATGCTCCTTGTACTTGAGTTTTCCCTGTTTGGACAAAAAGACACAGACATTTGAAACTGACATCGATATCAGAAATTACACCAAGTACGATTCTTTTTCTTCTTCTTCTTCTTCTGGTTATTCAAAGTCCGCCTCCTTCAATTACTTGAAGATTTTTGCAGACTGTGTGTGTGTATCGTAATCTTTGTCAGTTGAAGTGTTATCTATATGATAAAAATCATACATATCATATTATTATTGCTATATGTTTGGGGTGGGGGAAGAATGAAAGCAGAATTAAGCCACACAATACAACATGTTACTGATGACTATTGATCTCATACGTATTTCTATCACAGAGGGCCCACAACAAATTACCCCATTCCTTACAGGAACCTGGTATACCAGCTTCCCATGGCGGCAACTGATATACGGGAACCTAGTATACCAGGTTCCCAAAACGTAGACAAGAGTGCCTGCATTTGTGGCCTAAATCTATGTTTATTTGCATCATACTTCCCAGAAAAATGGCTTTGATAGAATGATTAGAGTCTCTCCTATCAGCATTTGTTCTCTTTAAGAGATGCAAACATGTGACGAATGTGGAAATGCAAAGTAAAAACTGAACAGAGAATTTCATCATTGCATGCCGTTTGAAAAGAAAAATTCACAAATTTGCATTCAATACTGACACACACACACACAAAAAAAATATCCAACTGTGAGTAGTAGCAAAAATATTGTATGTATTCATATATTAAATGCCTTGCAAATCCATACACGATTACTACAAGAGCTATCAATTTGTACTCTTTCAACTTCTTCTAAGGAATTTTTCACCTTTAACCTTTAAAGAAATAATCTTTCCAAAAAATGCATTAAGGAGATGGATCTGATTCCTTCCATGCAAAAAAAAATTATCACAGATGTAATACTGGTCCTAAACTGCTCTTAGCCACGATGAACAACAAAGATAAATGAATGAATTAATTTCACTGCACAAATGACTCATCATCATGCTAAGTTTTTAACAACATCAGCCTTCATGTCCACATAAGTAGAATTTTCATCAGCTTTGTATAGCATAGTCGGAAAATAGTTACACAGTGCACTCCCATAATAACGAACATGGTTATGATGAAGATCTCATTGTATTACGTCCTCCTCACAAGGGCGCCCCAGCGCCGAAGAACGTATCAGGGCAATTATTCCCCCCCCCCCCCCCACCCGCTGAATACTGGATAGTAATAAGGTTAGAGTAAAGATTAGGGTTAGGTTTAGGGCTAGAGTTTGGGTTGAGGATTTAGGATTAGGGTTAGGGTCAGGGGAAGGGTCTGGGGTAATTGTCTAGGGGGTAATTGCCCTAGGCCCGCCGAATCGTACCTCTTGAAGCCACTGGATGAGTTCCTTGAGACATTCGTCGAATCTGTCACTGAAGTTGTAGACCATGAAACCGGTGACTGTTAGGCACTTGCGGTTGATGGCCGGCTGAAGCATCCTGGCTGCATTTGACAGGAGATTAAAAACACCAAGGAATCTTATTTCAAGTAATTGCATACCAAACAAAATGTTGGTCCATCGGATTTGTGTAAATTGATGGTGCAATAATGTACTTAGGCCAAAGAGATTGTTCTCCTCTCCACCACTACAGGGCAAAGTATACAATGGTGTCAATGATTTCATGGCGGCTGTCATTAGCCACTTAGTAATGGCAGACTTTGCGTACTGGGGTGTATTTCACGAAGCTGTTCTTAAAAGTTACAAAGGACTTAAGAACGACTGGTGATCAGTTCATATGTTCTATACTTATCAGAATCTCAATAATTCAGCACAAGAACTGATCACCAGTCGTTCTAATGTCCTTCTTAACTTTCAGAACAGCTTTGTGAAACACCCCCTGAAGTATAACATTTTTACAGCGCGTATTATGCAAACTTTTTAACTTTTACGGGAGTACGTACTTCTAGATTTGGCTGCTCCTCGGTTGCTGGTTTGTTAGCGTGTTAGCATGGGGGGTGAGCCTACCGCCTCGTTGTCTTCTAGTGCTCCCCGTGCGCTCAAAAATACAATAGTACCGGGCATATGCACACTCCGCACTCTAGTACTTTATGGGGAAAAGCTCTTTGACTTATGCTAAGCAAAGACTTCAAGCTTAATTTCAAACTTAATCTCATATTTTCAGTGTTTTCATTGATGCTTCACAGGCATTTCTATTGAAAAAAAAAATGTATTTTTTTTTCAATAGCAATAGAGAGAGAGAGAGAGAAAGAGGGAGTGATTTCATAGTGAATAAAATTCAATGGACACACTTGCCTTAATCCATTAAATATTATCAAGAGTAACCAGGGAATTTGAGAAGTGAACACAAGAAGATGCTACAGCTGGTAGCAGAAAGTACTTAATAATTCAATTTTCATTCAAAGGAAATCTTGACTTGATTATTAATACCTCCACCAACGAAGTTATGTTTTTGCCAGCATTGGTTTGTATGTTGTTTGTCTGTCTGTTTGCAAAATCGTTCAAAAAGTCAAGAACGGATCTGGCTGATATCCCTTTCATATCACACTTCTCCAGACATCACCCGAGCACACTCTAGACAGACATCTGGGGTGTGATTGGTTGAGTAAATACGACTCTAACAAGGTGCGGACAGAGCACCGTTTCATACGGGAGACTCGTCTGGAGTGTGCTTGAGCGTGCTTGGGTGAGCTTGGCCTGGTGATGGAGCCAATTCAATTATGTTTCTTTTAAAATTGTTTCCTTCTTTCTTACTGTGGTTTATTATATCCTTAAAATCAAGTCAAAATATTAAGCAGAGACTTCAAGACTAAAATGTCAAAATCACACTGGATTATTTAGACGCAAGATGGTCTAGCACGCATTGCATCCATTGTTCGACCACTGTTCACCTGGGTGTCCTTTTCGGGCTACCTTTCATACCAACAGTGATCTACGATGAACAGTGGACGAGCTACAGACGTCATCCACTGTCAGCATCTGGTATGAAAGGGAAATAAAATCCAGCTGATAATGACACCAGGAATATATGATTAAATGTGGGTAGAGATCCAAAATCCCACCTGGATCCAGGAGCCTCTCTTTTTAATTTCTGAAGGATTCTTTTAACTGGCAAATGGGGCCTACAAACCAGGGCATTCAAGCACAGTGGACTCCCACTGTAACGAAGTCCTCGGGACCGGCAATTTTCTTACGTTACATCGAAATTTCGTTATAACCGAACGCATATGAATATGCATTGACCGGATAATATAGCGGCCTGAATTTTTACTTCGTTGTAACCAGAATTTTGTTACAATCGTGTTCGTTATGACGGGAGTGCACTGTAGCACGTATTTGAGGTGTGCATGCGTGGCCCGATGAGTTCATGTTCGCAGTGCAGCAGAAAGCTTTAAGAGGTAGAGACACTGGAGACGGTTCTTCATAATTGAGGCAATATGACCATTTTTAGCATATCAATTACATAGAAATGAGCTGCGTGATGTAGGTCTGTGCACTCAGAATGCTTTTCTAGTTGTCCTTTTATTTTCGGTTTACAGGAAATCCCCGAGATGGCGATTGAACTCTGACCTTTTGGTGGATCAACGGCGTTGTACCCAGTAATGGAGCCACACACAGACACTCGGCCAAAGGGGTTCATGTTGTATAAGACTGTACTGGAAAACTCTCCACCTACCTATTAAAGAGAGAAGGAGAGGAAGAGAGAGAAATGAGCTGAAGATATCTGTATAGATACTGATGATTTCACGAGGGGAGGGAGGGGTATATATTCGCACACTGAGCAAAAAAAAAAAAAAGCAATTACAATTAAACGATAACTTGAATGACTCATACCTTTACCATTGAGATCAGAGAGTATATGAATCATTTCTATTTCTTTCCAGTTGTATCAAGTAGTGAAGTTTTGTTTGTTTTCGGTGTATTTTTTTTCCAATTTTCTTCAAATTTGCGATCTTACATATTTCATTTGTAGAGGGAGACAAATTGAAGAAAATTCATACCTCAACCTTCAACCCTCTGATTAATATTCTCTTGCTTTTATTTGTTTTCATTCTACAAATATCATAATTGTACACCATCTTTGCAAATTTTGTGAGTAAAAAGAAAAAAATAACAATAACTTGAATGACTAATAAGTTCACCATTGAGATCAAAGAGTGTATGCATCATTTCTTCTTTTTTTTTTAACCCATTGAGGATGGGCTGACTTTGCTACAACATGCATTTTCCATAGATACTTGCCCGAGTATACTCTGGACTCGTCCTCAGTGGGTTAATTGTATCAAGTAGTGAAGTTCTATTTATTTTGTTTTCATTCTACAAATATCATAATTGTACACCATCTTCTGCATATAAAGGCTGCTCTTATTTCAAATAAAACTACATTTCAAAAATCCACCCTATCCCAAGGCATAGTTCAAAGGTCATGTGTACACTGAGAACAAATCAAAGCAAAATTTCTGTCACGATAGGCAAATCACAGTATGATGCGATTGTACCAAATCTAGTTGAATATTTATTATGATGAAATCTCTTTAAAAAACAGTATGAATACTTCCATTAAATTATGTGCATCATTTTTTTTTTTTTACGAAAAAAAATATATATATATCTACAATGTGAACTGCAGCTACCATCATGGTGATTAGTCATATGCATTTCTCTAGCTGAGATACCTTGCAATCATCAATACAGAAAACTCACCATAACATTGAGTTTTGTGACCTTTATGACATTAAAACACCCGTATCACTTACAATTATGAATTTTTCAACAATATTAACCTATGTATATGCACAGCCACAGTAAGATACCACATGGTGCATGTATAGAATCTCACTTGAAACAGCATAGGGCACAGAAAATATATTGAGAATTAGTTGCATACAAAATGATGTCATTTGTCAGACTGGGTTTATGTTTAACCTGTTGAGGACGAGTACCAAGTATACTCGGGCAGGTGTCTATGGAAATGTGTGTAATTGCAGTAAAATGAGTCCATCGTCAATGGGTTAACACACAATTTCTCTGAACCCTATGCTGCTAGTTGGCCTTTGAACTCCAGTCATGAAATTGTGATATCTAGATCACACAGAAGTATTTTATCACTTCATTGTTTGGGCAATACTACTTTATCTCAAGATAAGAGGTTTAATTCAAATCAATAGATTCTAAAATGGCCCCATTCACATTCCAAACCATTCCTTGTCCTTGCATGATAGCTCGTTAAAAAAAAAAAAAAAAAAAAAAAGTAACAGCGTAAATATTCAAACAATATAACAGATTGTTGTGAAAGTCTAAAGTCCAGTCACTCAAAAAAAGCCTTGCAGAATACAGCATACAGAGACAACAATGAGAAGCATTTCATGTAGGCTTAAGAGCCAGGGGGAGCTTTTGAATTTTTTTGTTCAATCTTACTTCATGGACAGAGAAAATAACAAATACCTCAACAAATGAAACTACTGACAGTCAAAACAAGCAAATGCAACTGCGCATAGTATGGCTGTAATGATCATTCTGATCTCAACCCTGACACAGATTATGATACCAACAAAGAATGATGCAAAGAATAGACCTGGTAATGCTGACAATGATATGGAAATGCACATACATTTTGTAGTAGTTCTTACATTTGGTAGTACACCTCACTTTAATTGCCTGCATTGCTGCTGGATCAGCAAGCTTTGCCATTGAAGACTAGTCGCAAGTATACTCGGGCAGGTCGGCTCTATGAAAAATGTGTACTATAGAAAAAAATCAGCTTGTCGTCAGTGGGATAGCCACATACACAATTTGTATTATGAATTCGCATCTTGTGTGCTCTAAAAAATTTCATTGACAGGGGAAAAGTTTGGTAATCTATGAAGACTTCATGGCTTGATTTAAAACTTTGAATAACATAATACATGCAGCAAGTATCCATTGGTAGGAGTCTATGGCACAGGTATGCTAGTGGTGCCCCGAGGGTTAAAATGAAAAGACTTACATTGTCAAAGTAGCAATCGATACCCTTTGGAGCCACCTCCTTGAGAGTTTTGTCCAAGTCTGTGATGGTCTTGTAGTTCAGAGCGACATCAAAACCCAGCTCCTTCAAGTACTGCACTTTGGCCTCTGACCCCGCGAATCCAATCACGCGACACCCCTGAAGAAAACCAAACGTTATGTGTAAATCAGCCGTGTTATCTCATCACTCAGCTCCTACGAAATTCTGATTTTCAGAAAACAGAAGTACTTTGAAAAATTTAACATGTAAAATACAACAGATCTTAGGAAAGTAATTTGGATGATGCAAATTATTTTTGACTGAAAATACACAATTTTTGCACTTTTCTTTTAGGGTAAACATGAAAAATGTGGGCAGAATAACAATATTTGACCTTCGGATTGCAATTTCAGTCATTGCAACTAAACACGGCACCATTTCATGAAAGTTGTCAGTCTCTGACAATCACCATAGTAACAGTCAGTGATCAGAGCTTCTCAGCCAATCAAAACCAAGGATTTTATTGAAATTGTCAGAGCTGACGATTTTTATGAAAAATGTGCCCAGGTTAGAATTCTATGGTCAGATTTGTGCATTTAAGTACTGCGCAGAATAATGAAGTGTTAACAGAAAATCTGCTCAACAGATTTGTGAATTGTCAGCATCACCACGTCAAACGTCTCAATGGTATTTTCGGAGACAAGAGAGAATCAGATTGCTCTGGATATCTGAACTCCTATAAATTCTCTATAGCACCAACCATATAACCAAAAACAAAACAATTTGAAAATCTACTGTCTTTTCATAAAACAAAGAAATAATGCAGAAGGGATAGCAATTGAGTGGGCTGAATCTATTTTGTTTTTTAATTCATGCTTGTAATTTCAGTGTCATCCATCTTCATTTATTCAAACTTATCATGCCAGAGAGTTGACTGTCAACCACATGATAGCAGCTCTGCTGATCTTCAATATTTTCCACTTTTCATGTTATATGATTAAATTCTTCAAATGATGGAAGAGCTAGCACCTAATCTTCCAGCTGATTTCTAAAAACAACCAGAAATCAAATATGGACATTACACAACTAATTTTCCTTTTCTCATATGTTCTTGAGCTAAATATATATTGAGTGAATCTGTAAGAAGTTAGAAGAAGACATATATCTACAGTATATTTCCTTCTTGGACCACACACAATGCTGAGCTGGACATGAAACTAAACTTTACACTGAGGTCAGTCGTGTGTCCAAGTGTGTTTCCATGTGAGCCAAACCTTGATCTTGGCAATCTGACCAACCACTGCTCCCACTGCTCCGGCCGCACCACTGACCACCACCGTCTCTCCGGCCTTGGGCTTGCAGATGTCCAGAAAGCCAAAGTAGGCTGTCTTCCTTTTAGGTGTTTTAGAGAGATATACATTCTGGTAAGTTTTTGTTGTTTTCAGGCAAAATAAAGTCAAATATATACACATTCACACACATTTCCAACTACATGCATACGGTCTGAGTTTACAGGTAAACACATGCACACATTAACAAAACACAACACACACACAGGTACACAAACAAGTCAACAAACAAACATACATACACACATAAACACCAGCACACAAAAGAAAAAACATTCAGTGTAACATTGACAAGAAGCCAGTAGAGTGCTATAAAACCAAGCATGTATGTATATCACATCTCAAAATCTTCTTCAAGCTGCATTCTGCCAGTTACAGATTCTTTATAGTAAGTTACAAGGGATCTTTAAAAAATTGTTGGATACAGCAATTATCTTTATATAATTTGCTTATAGCTGGTTGCATTTTAAACTATCAAATGCATATTTCTGTGATTTATTTCTTGATCAAGAAAACAAAAATAAAAAACGTACCCATACACAGTTCACAGATAAGCAGTGTGTTTTTGAAGTGAGGTAGTAGGAGCACTTACCCCGGCATTCCCAGTGCCCCAATAGCCAGGGACTTCGGCCAATCAGGCGAGGGGTAGTCTGCTACGATTATGACATCACTTCCATTGACAACGGATCCAGTGGTCCAGCCTGCTTGGGCCTGGACAATGGAGTCCACTGGTACCTTTGGGTCTCTGCTTTCTACCACCCTTTAAGGAAAACCAATATTATCTTTATATCATATATATTTATAAGATATCATATTTCTTTGATGGAATCTTTCTTTACTCACTGTCCACAGCAGTACCTTAAAGAAAATAACAATAACAATAATGATAATAAATAATAATAATAATAACAATAATAATGATAGTAACTATATATGAAGAGTTTGTTTGCAAAAACCGATAAGTCCATATTTGCCAAATGGAGATATTTGCGATTAAAGGTCAAGAAAAATAAAGAGAATAATAACAAAATTTTTGCTTCTTTTGACCATAACTTCAAAAATATACCTTTATATGTAGTGACCAATATCTTATTTAAAAGGTATTATTTTGTACTTTATGACAGAGATCGTACTTCAAAATCTTCAAAAATGGACTTATCGGTTTTTGCAAACAAACTCATATATATATATGACTAACTAGAGCAGGCCTGCAAGAATAGAATTGCAAATCAGTGTATATGAGCACTGGAACAAATTACAAATCCCACGCACAGACTACAAGGCTAGCTGAAAGAAGTCCATTTTGGTTAGAGCCCAATATTCTTCTCAAAATGGGTCTCTAAGAGCCTGTTGTGTTGAGCATTTACCAACATTTTAAGTGAATTCCCGATTATATATTTAAGCAAGTCAGGCCAACCTTTGCAATATATTCATTGTAGCCTCCCCACAAATACAGTCTCTTTAATGAGCAAATCAACCAACATCTGTGATACAATAATCTCTGCATACCATTCAGTCATATTCTTGAACCATCGATACATAATTTTATATCCTCCTATAGCGACTGAAGAATTTAAACCTATAGACCTGTCTGCAGCCTGGCAGTGAAAGGTTAACTAAATTTAACAAAGAGCAGAAGAATGATGACATTTGGAATCATCAGATGTCATTGATACTTCATAATACATTCAATAGAAAATAAAGTAGTTCCTTGGTCAAATTTTAGAGAATAGATATATATTCTTTGTAGTTAAGTTAAAGGCATTTATATGCTTTTCCTCTGAGACAGCAGATCTGGAGTCCTACACATTTTTTTTTTTATCAAAACCAATCAAATTCAATCATTTTTGATGAATTAAAATTTTCATAACAAATCCTTTAAACATTCAATGATACTTAACTCATCTGGTTTCATATGAAAAACAAAATAATACATTACACACAATTAAAAAAAAGCAAAATACCATCACACACATTTAAGATGTTTGGAGACTAACAAACATTCAAATAAATCAATTTTTAAACAAAGTATTTAAATTTAATCCTGGACTGGACCCCTTTGTGTGCTTTTGAGTGTAAATTGACACAGAACATCTCATAGCAATGTACACACTGTCAAAGATCTCTGGCATGGGAGAGGTTCAGGAGATTAATCCAAACTAAAATGGTGTTAGCATTCATACTGAAATTGCACTGCTTTGCATGGAAATGTTCTGTCACAATAATAAGAAATTCAGTCCTGGTACTTTAGTCTCAAAAAGCAATTAACTTTTTATACCTGGCAACTTGTTCACCGACCATCAGCTCTCCTTCCTTGATTCCCCATACTCTGATTGAAGTAAAAAAGAATTTAGGGAGAAATGAAAAAAACAAACAAACAAACAAACAAATTATTTGATTTCTTTTGATAAATAGAGCAAGTAATGCATAAAGCCACTGACTTGAATGTGTTTAACAAAGGTAAATGAAAATGCGAGAAGAATCGTCAATCATTTGAAAACAAGCTTACATAGCTTACGATACAAGGATCATTAGCAAGAATTGAAATCCATTATCAAAACAAAATCTGTCCTTCCCAGTCAAAAGCCTCTCAACAGCCTCCCATCCCACCCAATGCACAATACTTTTTTTCCTAATGTACAGTATATTTGATGTCATTCAATAAATAACCATTGCATTTATAAGATTGTAGGCATAGGTCATAAGCATCTAGTGTACAGGACTGGTATACCTCCCAACCTTCCCGACTGAAAAATAGGAAAGATTTGGTGTAAAAGTAGGAAAGAAAAGCAGTTCGCAATGGTGTGTGTACTAAAAGATTCCATGACATTTTCTCCCATGAAATATCTCCATGCTAAGCCAAACATGAATTTCTTCTACCCACAAACATAACCCTAACCGTAATCCTAATCCTCACATCAAACTAAACCTAAAACCCTATCACAACCCTAACCCTAACCCCAAGTCCTTGGACAAAATATGACCAGAGCAACTGTCCCAGTTCAAGCAAATGTTGTGTCACTGTATAAGACACATGTGGCAGGTAAGTCATGAGCACAAGTTTAAGAATACATTGAAGTGTACAGAGCATTCATATGTACACAGGGGAGCAATAAAGGCGTATCTGGGCAATTACCCCCAGAGGGCAATTACCCCTGCCTAAATACTGGTTAGTGGTCAGGTTAGAGTAAAGATTAGGGTTAGGGTTAGGGTTAGGTTTAGGGTTAGGATTTTGGGTTAGGGTTAGGATTAGTTTCAGGATTAGGCTTAGGATTAGGGCCAGGGGAAGGGTCCAGGGTAATTGCCCAGGGGGTAATTGCCCTAGACCCCAATACAGGACAACTGTGACACAGATTTTTTTTTTTTTTTTTTTAAATTGCTGTTGCTGCTGCTGCTGTTGTTTTTGTTTCTTTGTTTGTATGTATGTTCATTCGTTTGTTTGTTTGTTTTCTGGTATCTGGGTATTTCATGGGTGCCTATGAGCCAGGGATGCTAGACAACTAGCTAGTACTCAACAGGTGGTGGAGGGCAGCAGGGAAGGGGTTAAATTCTTACCTCATGTATGGGTCTACTGAGAGGAAGAGAGCTTCTAGCTGAACCTCTGCAATGAGAACAAGAATTAAATGAGTATTACAGAGAAATAGAAATTAAAAGAAAAGTAATCACAAATAATTAAAAGAGACAATTAAATGATGAAGTCTTGTTCTAAAGACCAAAGACCTCTCATATATCCAAATCATGACAGGTTGGCGTTCAGTCATTTTCTGCACTACTACTAACCCGGGATGCTCCTTCACACAGTTACACTGTGGGAGCCCTAACGCACTGCGTTCAGGCAGGTCAGTTACAGTACTACTAGCAACACAAGCAAGTCTCAGTGTTAAAACAATGATTCCTTATTTTGAGCTGTAACTGGACATTTTGTTATCAGGATGCCTGTGGATGCCATATGAATACACTTGACTTGTACTCTTCTCTTCTTGATCTGCTCAGATCTTGAGGAGCATCAAAAATGTAGAAGAGATACTCTACTTTCTGACCATGAAACCCTTTAAAATTAAAAGCATGTAAATCAATACCTAGCCTATTTTTTTTTGTGCTGGACAATGAGCGATCAGGGCCCTGTTTCATAAAAAGTTGGTATGATAACAACTCTTGCTGGAATGTCAATTGTCATGGTAACGACAAGAATGCAGCTTCCTGATTGGCTGTTGCTATGGGAAGTTGACATTCCAGCAAGAGTTGACATCCTAACATCTTTTATGAAACGGGGCCCTGCATCCTCAATGCTATGTCCACTAAATAAGGCATATAATATTCATATGGGCAATATCATTATGTCATTCATGTGCAATATCATTACGTAATGTGCACATAGAATACAACAGGGAGATGGAACTTCCCTGCACATGCAATACATTTTTGCACGCCACTAGGTGGTAGGGCAGCACGAGCACGACTTTGCGTAGAACTAGACTCTAACCATGTTAGACCTAGATCCGATTCTGCAACTTTTCATCTAACGTTCGAGCTTCGACTAGCAATTGTACGTAGTAGCAAGTCGAATACCATAAAACACAATTATTCCTGCTAAACAGTCGTCGACAGAGACACAAACTTTTTATTCCCAGTTTTAATAACAGTTTATCTTGAAGAGAGTCAACTTACCACCCTCATTTAGCGCTGGAATTTGCACCTCCTCCACTCGGAAGTTGGACGCCGTAACTTCCCCGTGGAAATCCTTGGCGAGGACGATTCTCCTAGCCACTTTTTTGTTGGCAGCCATTTTGGACGTTTTAAACACGACACGACCCAACGAAATGATAAATATGATTCAAATAGAGAGGAAATGGGAAAAGAGAAATGTATCGAGTCTGTTCAGAGAGTGGAAATTATGACCCGGGGGCAACACAGCTGACCACTGCAGCCCTGGTCAAGGAGGTCGAAGTACATGTAACTAGCGTCAACTACGCTGTTTACCTGCGCGCGTGCCTAGATGGTCCCTGGCTGGGTGAGGGAAGTCCCCAACTTAGATACCAATAGGTGGCGGTATAACTGTGCTGCTGAAAAAGTAGTGTTGTTGAGAGCACTATTTTTTTTTTTTTTTAGTTGAATGCCATGTCGTGTTGGGCAGATCAGGGAGGTGGGAAGAGATCTCTTCCCACCTCCCTGGGCAGATTCTCTAAGATGAATAGTGGTTTGGTGTCATGACACCGAGTCTCGATGTATCCTGGTTCTTATTGATTACTTCTAAGGTTATGATTCAGTTACAGATATATTTCAGCTCAGCATTTTTATACGAGTAAGAAATGCTTAGTTCAGGTCAAGAGTGTGGTAAAATGATGCAGAATTCAATAAATCCATAATGTCTTATAAAGATGCTATCCACGCTGAGAAAAATAGGTTCAACTTTGCACATTTACCAGTGTCACACTGGGAGCACCTTTAAAGGTGCAAAGACTGTTTTTCCTAGCGTATAGACAGAAGTTTAGGTGGATTAAGATAGTTGGCCTAAGTTTAGGTTTATGGAAATAAATCCAGATGTTTTGTTCATTAGGAGGCCATCGGAAAATAATCATTGCAGTGAAAATGTTATAAATAATAGATTGCCAGAAAATATGGCAATGTTATCATTAACAACTTTATAAATACTAGAATATTACCGTCGCATCCAGCTATAAGCACTGCAATCTGGTAGTGGCTAGACTCATCAGTAGTACGACGACTTCTTCGAAGGTCTTAATGATTATTAAACATTATTCACATCAGCAAAAGTTTACAAGGTGCCTACATTACAATACACATAGAAACAACCTGGACCAGGTCACAGAGAGACACATCTGTACGGAGTATAAATCAATGTTTGTTCAGGAGACAGTCACTGTACGCTGTCTGAAGGGATATCTATATATGGGAAGCCGGATCTTCCAATAAGAGCCAAAAATCATTTGTTGCCGATACCACGATAACGAGATTAATTACGGTAAATAGATTATCTTGCCAGATGAGAACTTCTGGTTCAAATGGCCACGGGGTTGTCACATTTTGGCATATTTTCATTCCACCTTATCTTTCTCTCTTTATAGAGTCTCTCTCTCTCTCTCTCTCTCTCTCTCTTGTTCTCCCTCTCTCCATCTTTCTATCAATCTATTAGTATATTATCTGTCTATTTATCTATCATTATCTATACCTATCTCAATTTATGCATTTATTCTTTCAGCAGTTTCAAATTTGTTGACTCAACTTTGATGTTACTGTAGTTGTTATTATGGTTGTTGTTGTTCTTAAGTGTTAAAAAAAAGTTTCAACAATAACAGCTTACAACGGTAGACCATGAAGTAATAATGTCATTTAACCAATACTAATTGGATGTAGAAGAGAATACCATGCTTTACCACATCTGTCATTAGACTTATTGATAATCCCGCACATGTCACATATTGATATAATTTTCGTAACTATGTACCACAGAATTGTGAAAAAGAAAATGATCCGTGCAAAGGGCTAAACATGGATTCTGAATCTATCAGATATCCTTCACAGACCATCTCTAATTTGTTTGTATCTTATGCGCATGTGCATGTAGTGATAGGAATGATGCTGACACAAATACGCTTACATGCACACATGAAAAACAATCGAAGCTTTTCAAAAGACTCAAATAAGTACAAAGTAATGCGAGTCGTGCTGTGCGGTGTAAAGTCATTTTCTTAATATCCATCAGTAAAATAACCATTCCCTTGCAGGGAAATAGTGGGTAATGCTTGGTTCAATAATTGCATATTCATGATAAAAGCAAATTCACACATTAAATCTCCTTCTAACTATACAACAGCTATTGCAGCAGTTCATTCGTAGATGATGACCTATCAAGTATCACAAAACATTTTTTTTTACTATTAACAGATTGTTATATAAAATGGTCTCAGATTCAAGATAAAGATAGAGACATAAAACACACACACACACACACACACACACACACAAACAAAACAAACATGTAGGCCTATTATGACATGACTTCAGAATAGCAGCATGCCAGTGACAACAAACATCCCTGAAAAATCGTGATATTTTGTCAAAGTGTACACTGACGTGCGTAATGAATCCCGAACGGAAATCAAAATCATAAATCAACATTATAACAAATTGTTAACGTTCTTCTGAGCTTCCCTCTCTGAGCCCCCTCTTTTTCTTTCCTTCTCTCCCTCCCTCTCCTCTCCTCTCTCTCTCTCTCTCTCTCTCTCTCTCTCTCTCATATGCATTATTTTGCGACTACAATAATCATTTTACACTCCGAGTTCATAGTTAAATGCCATGCAATTCTGTTCTCATGTGAAAAATGATCGCACTATTATCATGAATAATGAGATGTCACAAAACATTAACGGCTGCAAAATTCTGCCGCCCGGTTGTTAACCTTTACTAATAAGTTTGATTCCATTCTTTGCCATTCTTTACACTGGTTACATGTAGGAAAAAAAAAAGGATTATCTTCAAGATTATGTTATAAGTACATCATTCAGGTCATTCTTTTTCCCCCACATATCTACATGACTCTGTTCCCAAACTGCCAAATACAATCCGACACGAAGTCTATAGTTTCCTTAACAGATGCATTGTTACTCCAAACACCCAGAGTAAAACATAGATGGGGTGATCGTGCTTTCTCCGTTATGGGACCAAAATTGTGGAATCAGTTACCTATTCAGTTAAGGCAACTGCCATCTACAGAAACATTCAAATCCAAACTTAAAACGAGGTATCTGTTTCTCTCACACTGCGGATTATAATTGCAGTCTATAATGTTCGGAACAATATTGTATACTTTGATATGTGTTTCTTGTTTGTCATTTTCTTCTCTGCTGTCATGTTTGAACTAGTATTGTATAGACTTATTTTATCTTTTCTATCTTTTCATTTTTTAAGTACCATGAGCATCGAAAGGTGCTCATGGTACCTTGTCACCCTGATGGTTTTTGAAGCGATAGAACGAGCTTTACTTGTCTAAATAAATCTGCACTTTGTTTGGATCGCGTATTGCACGCAATCACAACGAAATAAGAGATGCATGAACAATAACAAACAGTGTACAGGTCCTTTTTTCATCTTTGTTGTAGCACTATAATTGTTCATTGCATCTAGTTCGCTTGTCTTTCTCTCTCTCTCTGTGCGTTAGTGAGTGTTATTCTGTTGTTCTTTTTTTTTTTCATTTGCATTAACTTTCCATTTCAATAGTTGGCGATACAACTGCAGAATAGGCCTAGGGAAAATAATCAATAATAATAGTAATAATAATAATAATAATGATAATAATAATAATAATAATAATAATAATAATAATAATAATAACTGACACTCGGCATTCCATAAACGAGACACATACTCTACTGGTCTCTATTGGTCATAGGTCCATGGACTGATAGTAGGTAATCTAATATATTTCAGCGTAGATTGTTGACTAAAGTTCATTTCGACGACAATGGCTTTTGAGCTGTATTCTTAGGCTTTTCCGGACTTGTTTTCAAACGACAAACAGGCAGCCTTAACTCTCTTCAAACCTGCAAACAAAAAAGAGAAAAATCATATATTTATGATCAGTGGACAAACATTACGAATGTGAACTTTGAAACATAAAACGACTACTGGATAAGACTCAAAGATAGCCCTGCCAGACTGATGTAGTGTATTCGATTATTACTGTGTATGATCCTAGTATCGGTATTCTGGTTACATAGATATCTGTAACAAGAAAAAGAATTCTGACGAAAATAGCATTTGGAATGTTGGAAATAATTATATGATCAGGATAATGATAATGATGATAAGAACATAAGGATTAGAATACTGATGATGATGATAATAACATTAACCATGATAATCTTATAACAATATTCAAATTAATGAAGCTCAGGAAAAAAAAAATATATATATATATATATATACATGTAATACAGTTGTATCTGGATTTTCTTTGTACTTGGCAACTATGCATGATAACGATGGTGCAATAAGATAAAGCAGAAGAGTACATCATATAAAGTACACTATCAGGTCCCAGCCATTAGTGATGATGAAGTAAATAAAATGACACAAAGTATTGTTTTAGGGCATATAATGTTTCTTCTTTGTTTTGATTAAGTTTATAATACCGTGCAGTTAGTATAGTGTTATTTCATTATATTAAATCATATAATCTTAGTACTTTATTTCATACAAATCACACCCAATCAACATTGATCAATGCGAAAAAGTGTACAATCATTCATATACTCATACGCATACAAATGTGTATTATAATATACATGATAATATTACACATATACCTGTGTAATATACTGCATAAGATATATAAATATATCTATATATGATATGCTATATTTATATATTATGTGATTTATACATGTACTTATATAAATTGTGTCAAAAAATACAATCGTATTTCAGCAGTAAAAACTTTCAACATGACTAAAACTCAGGGTCTAAAAATATAACGTCTTTCCTATACTTTGGAAAAAAAAAAAAAAAAACAAACTCATTCAGAGTTTGTTCCCGAAGTGATAGCCACAGAGAAATGTGGATCATTGTAAAGCATGTCATGGTTCTGTTTTTAGCACTTGGATGCTTTTGGAACTATATAATTAATGCGTGAACACAATGGACAGAACTTGGAGGGAAGGGAATCCTGTCATGCTTTACAAAAATCCTAATTAAATAATTTCTCCTTGACCACTGAAGCAAATCAGACGTAATTTTCTGTATCAGATATGCGTAATAAATTATATTTTCAAACCCTGAAATTGTATTTAGACAGATTCACTATTTTTAAAGTAATAGTTGGGGAGGATCCCGTTGTATTTTCTTTGTGTGTGTGTGTGGGGGGGGGGGGGTGGGCATCATCAGTATAGGGAATCTACCTTTCAGGACCCTTGGGAGGAGTTTGACATGAAGCACCCTCCCCCCCCCCCCCCCATCTTGGAAAACATTTACCACTGTGGACCTTCCCTATTATCAAAGCTGTGTTCTTCTTTCTTTTCTTTTCTTTATTATTTCTCACACTGCAAAAAGTCCGGTGTTAAATATGAAACACCGAGCTGGTGTAAATTTACGGTGCTCATTTTTGGTGTTAAATTAACACCCCCTGTTGTCACTTCAATGTATGAAACTTTTTTTGAATATTTACTAAGTACTGTTTTTCTTGTTGATTTTAAACTTTAACAAGACGATCAAGAACTTTCCGATAAAGTACTTGATTTTTTTAAAAAGGTGTGAAAACATTTTTACCACAGTAACACCAGTTGGTGTGGTCTCCTATTGAAGCTGGGCTGGTGTTATACCATTGACATTAACACCAGTAATATCATATCAACACCATGTGGTGCCATTGTTGAATTAACACCAACGCAGTGTCAAAATATCACCAGCTATAGTGTCAAATCAACACCACAAAGTGCCAGGTGAACACTTTTCAACACCATCACAAAATACATTCTACACCTGTCGGTGTGGTCCCCTATCGACACTTGGTCGGTGTTAGATTTAACACCCATGGTGTTAAATCTAACACCGATGATTTTGCAGTGCATGTTCATTGGATTTCAAGGGGAAAAACAAAGTGACACATTACCCTCCACCAGTTGATACTTGGGTACGGCGAAGACAATTCTGAACCAGCCGTGCTCATCATAGAAAAAGCCTGCCCCTGGAGGAACGACCACGCCCTGGTCCAGGAAGTGTTCCGCCAGTCGCATTTCCTCCTCAGGTGTGGGCGTCGACATAAACTGGGCGTGTCATTATGAGGGGTTAAAACATTTTGCGGGGGGGGGGAGAAGTAGGTGAGGAGGGGTGTGAGAGATGGAAGAGAAAAAAATGTAAACGGAGATGGCAATGAAAATTAAATGCACGAGAAACAGTAATGTAAAATCAAAAACAGGTAAAAAGTGGAAATACAGAGAGGACATAAGAAAGAGTCGACAAAGAAGAAGTTCAACAGAGAAAAGAACAAGGCATTGTGTCAAAAATGATCCAAAAAAAAAAAAGAGAGAAGAGAAAAGAGACATGAAGAAAATGAGAAGATAGTCATTAGATTATGTTGCTATTTTAGTTTTATTAATAAGAATTATATCACTTGAAATGTAAAGCTTAAATCAGTACACCAAGAATACCTTTCGTAAATCCAGCCAGATGAACAGCCCCGCAGATGGCTTTACATAGGGCACGTCCATCTCATCCAACGTTGCCATGGTGATCTCAGCATGCTCCTTGAGTGTATCGAGGTTGGATTGTAGGCAGACATTGTGGAGCCAGTCTAGAAGATCAGGAAGCGAGACGGACAGCGATCACATTATCGGTTACAGTTCGATCACTGTAACGAAGGTTCGTTAATAATCCGAAAACTGTAATAAGGTTCGTTATTCCGAAGATTATTCGTTAATCCAAAACTGAAATAAGAATCGTTATTCGGAAGGTTTATTAATCAAAAAGAAAAAAAAAATGAAATAAGTTTCGTTATTCCGAAGGTTCGTTAATCCGGAAATGATAAAAGGTTCGATATTTTGAAGGTTGGTTCATCCGAAAAAGTAATACGGTACGTAATTCTAATCTCATGCAAATACACTGCTACATTACCAGATTACTGAAATATAATATGAGCCTTCTGTGTCATCAGCCTTGTTCAGCGTATTCTTTTTTTTTCTTTTTTTTTTTTAGAGTATTAGCTTATCTGCTCAAGGACCACAATCAATTCCACAAATATAAACATGGCACTATCGAAATATACACATGGGGTGAAAGTATTGTCAAGGATCGCCCCGCCCCTTTTTTCTTTTTTAAAGTTCCAACACAATGAAGATGCTATACCGCGATCTTCTAGAAGCTTAGCTGCTGCTTCCTGGTTGTAGCTAGGCACGGCATGGAAATCCGCCAGGCCGGCCACTCCCCGAAAGACGTCGTTGTTCCATGTGTACAGCGCAGCAACAGGTGAACCAGGCATTCCAAAGTCCTACACGAACGCGACATGTGAAAAATAATTCTTTACGAATTCTAAATTGCTGACATTTTTTGCAGGCATTTCACCAGAATTTTACTACACTAAATATCTTAACAAACAGGTTTGACAAAGGAATGATTACAGCAAATTTTACATCGTAGAATCATATGGAAGCGATGTTGTATCATTAATCAGTTACTTACTAATGATTTCTTGTGCTTGCTTCTATAGAGCTAGCAACAGTTTTGAGCGAGTTCATAATCAGTTCATATCATATCCACTACCTCGTCACCGCTATAGACTGACCTTGCTGAATCCCCACATAACGTGAGTTCGTTGAATGTCTGGGATCTCTTCCGGGTCAAACCCCAGTGCGCTCGAGTTTGGTACGGACTGATCGTAAATACAACAGAGGTAGATTTCGTCTATAACGCAGTGAAGTTCGTGTCTGAGCAAAGGAAAATTAAAATCGAAACAAATGTTCTCTTCTCTATCCACAGTGTCGACCTAAACAAAATATGGTTTCAAAGTAAACTTAAGTAATGATAAATCCACTGATCGGAATGTAGAATTTCACCTCTTTATATTCACAGTGTGCAGTTTGATCGTAATAACATGCAGTGGGTATCAAAATGTGAAGAAAGTACAGAGAAGTATATTACAGCCGTAACAACTAGATACAAGGAAATGATATGCGATATAAGCATACGTTTTCTAGAAGTTTTGGAAATATATTAAAGTTCAATTATTGTGTTGCTTTCATATTGGGGGGGGGGGGAAGGGTAAAACGATTATCTTTTTTTTTTTTTTTTGGGGGGGGGGGGGAGATTGAAATAAACCAAGATTATAAGCTTTTCGACTATGACCGAAGATGAGAGTTCCCACGATTCGATGATTCAAAAAGATAAGCCTTTCACCTTTCTTTGTTGTTTTTTTTTCCTTCAGAACAGGATTTGATTCGCATTCTTCGCAATGTCGTTATCAATATCGTTATTATAGTCTGCAAGAAGATATGTTTGACAGTGGAGGACCGAACCGTACAAATTTGTACCTCTTGCAAAACTCCATGTAGGTTAAGACTTGTTCCTTGGTGTACACAATGCCGAGTGGATTGTTTGGATTGACGAGAAAAAGTGCTTTGACTTTGTGTCCCTGTTCAGAATGAATAAAAGACAAATTTAAAATTTGAATGAGTATTTGACTAATTTAATAGAGAAGACATTTGCAAGATGAAAAAAAAAATAAGAACAAAAGTTCAATCCACAAAGCAAGATGTGTTTAACTAGAAGAACGATAAAAAGAAAATATGAAGCGAATTCCACAAAATTTCATTTTCTTCTAAAATGTATACCCTCGACTCATTCATTCATTCATTCATTCATTCATTCATTCATTCATTTTATTCATTTATTTTTGTATCACCGATATTTATTACTAATAATCTTTAAGGGTAGTGTCGTTCTTCCTGATTTCTAAAAGAAGTAAGTCAAGTGCGCATTCATTATGTTGACTGCTTATCTTTTTTTATATTATAATTGTGGTTGTCCAGGAAAAAGCAGAATTTAAAAAGAGAAGAATTAAAAGGTAAGTGAAAGGATCAGGCATTCATCATGAAAATACCGCGCATTTAAGGAGTCGCCGCATAGCTGCTTGTAAAGTTGTATACCTTTTCCTGAGCTTCACGCAGCGTCTCCTCGAGTAGATCAACGGTGAGCTCGAACGGTTCACTGCCATCTCGGCCGGCCTGTGGTTTAGAGTAAGTCACTCGTATTAAAATCATTCATTCATTCATTCTTTCTTTCTTTCTTTCTTTCTTTCTTTCTTTCATTCATTCATTCATTCAATATTATTCTTATTCACTTATTCATTTTTTCATCTATTCATTCATCAATTAGTCATTAATTCATTCATTTATGCAATTTATGCATTCATCCATGCATTCCTCCAGGCATTCATCGACGTATTCATTCATTCATTCATTCATTCATTCATTCATTCATTCATCTATCTATCCATGTGTCTATCCATTCATTAGTTTGTTCGTTGCTCATATCATTAACTCTTTCCTCTCTTCAGACCTGCCTTCATTAAATCATTCATTAAGTTAGTATTTGATGGGGCGAAATTGATAGCTGTATCAATAATCAGCACTATTAGCAATGAACCGAGAGTGATGAGGCATACGGGCAGTGACTACTTCATAAGTTACTGATTCACGAACCTAAAGTTTGCATGGATGTAGGAACAATTTTTGAATGACATAAAGAAAGAAAATTAATAATCTGCAACTAATAATCACGACATGGGCTGCTGTGACGTGGTTTCTTCATAAAGAACTTGACGGACGGAATAATCAATTTGTTTGTTATGATATTAAAGAGAAAAGAGACAAAAAAAGCAATTAAGAAATTAAATCGTAAAGTTTTATGACGACATCTTATCAACTGTACTTCTTCACATCAATGTTAATCGTCGTGTTTTAATGAATGCTTAGCTTTGCTATCATTCATCATTAAATCAAATAAATATGCAGAATATCCCTTGTAATTGGGATAACATTCATCATTGGCTATCGGGCTGAAACTCGCTATAGTCTAGTGGTGTGATGCCTGTCTACTTTTTACTATCATTAAATCAAGGATATTTTTCTAAAACACTGTATAATCGGTGCTCATAAACTGAAATGAAGGGCAGTTTTTTTAATCAGTTGCAACAGATAAGCACACAAACATGCTGAAACAAACACATAAATAATCGAATGTATATAATATAATGATATATTCATCACTGTTCATATAGGCCTACGCACAAAATGATGTATGTAATGTATGTGTTTGTATATAAATTATGATTAGAATTGTGTATCTTACAATTAAAGAGAGGATGTATCTACGAATAGATGACTGGTAGTTAAAGTACAGGGATACCATTCATTGAATAACGAGGGAGAAACAGGGTGAAAGTGTAGCCAAATCGAATCTATAGGCCTAATTAAAGACAGCAAGGGAGAGAAAAGAGTACGAGAGAAATATATATATATCTATATATTCACCACACACAGCAGGTATACCCCAACGCCTTAAGCCCTTGAAAAAGACCGATAACTCGGTCGAAAGCTTGGGAGAATTAAAGGCAAAGTGAACATAAACATACTGCAACGTCTGCCAGCAGTCATTCCTCCGTTAGCTCTCTCTCTCTCTCTCTCTCTCTCTCTCTGTATATGTTATTATATATATATATATATATATATATATGTATATATATATATATATATATATATATACATATATATATAGATATATGTGTGTGTGTGTGTGTGTGTGTGTGTGTGTGTGTGTGTGTGTGTAAATATAATACTGTACATAATTCCGACAGACGAAGAAAGAAAAGCGCCACACCTTGCTACTGAGATGAACAGGGTACGTGTGAACGTTGGAGACAAAGGAGAGGTCACGTGGTATGGCGCCGTACATCGGTGAAGGGGTCAAAATAGTGTCTTTATACCATGAGAGAGAGAGAGAGAGAAATATATAAACATCGATGTATATATACCCCGACATACATCTCAACAAACGGTCCATCCCAATTATTTTCTTTCATTCTTAATTCATTTCATTTCATTTTCAACAAAAATATATTGTGTACAAAGCATATCATACTAATCAAAACTATCCAAAAAAAATATCCATAATGTGTCACTGTGTTGAATCATTGGTATGTAATAATAGCTTTATTGCATAAATTGTGTAAATTCATAATGGTTGTGAATGATAACAATAATGGGAGTAATGGCAATTTAACTATTTGCATTGGAGGTTGAAATAATCACTGCAATAAAAACTGAAATATCTAAGACAAGTTTCACACTGAGCATTACCTGTAAGTTATGTTAACTTACGAACCATTTCACAGATCACCTTTGTAAAGGCGGAGACCAAAGAAGACACTATACACAAAACTGGAAATGTTCGTCATTTCGAAGATTCGTTAGAAATACAGAATACGCAAAATTTACTGTACCTTGGACGTTTTTTATCCGAAAATGAAATATTATAACACGGTATTTTTCATTTACAGAAGAATGTGTTTGCTTTGTTTTCGTGGATAAAGCAAACTCTATTTATTTTCGGATAAACGAACCCTTTTTCATCTTCGGCAGAATAAACCTTTTTCTTTTTACGGATTAGAATAATCTATTCATTTTAAGATAACCAAATCTTCATTCATTGACGGATTAACGAAATTTTAGAGAAAAACTAATCCTTCGGAATAACGGATCTTTATTCGGAATGGCTAGCTATAACCCATAATACAAGGCAAAATATTTATCTCATTTATATATTACCATTATGATATGTCTATCCTTGCAAAAAAGAGACATTACTATAGCCCACTGGATATTGATTTTTGTTTCATTTTTTTTTTTATCTAACCGTTTCTGAAAGAACAGCTACCTCTCTTATTTGTGTGTTATGTGACAATCACTCACCTCCGTCGTCACAGAGAACAAATGCCGCCAAGCTTATGAGTGCCGTCACGCCGTTCACTATCAGAACCTACATAGGGAAAGACCGTCAGATATACAGTGTGTGTGTTTGTTTGTTTGTTTGTTTGTTTTTCATTGTTATAATATCTTTGAAATGTCGATATGTGATCACGTGACTCGTTGGCCTTCTGCATAGACTCTTTATATTTGGGAGAGGAAGAGAAAGAGATTTTGGTGTGTGAATGTGTGTATGAGTGTGCGTGTGTGTGTGTGTGTGTGCGTGTGTGTGTGTGTGTGTGTGCGCGCGTGTATCAAAAAAAGTGTGTGTGTGTGTGTGTGTGTGCCCGCCCGCGCGCAGGCAGAGAGAGATGGTGAGGAGGGTTACTACCTGTAGAAGGACACTGATCTTATTCATCACAAAAATGATCCCTGCATCATGAGCAATGTAAATTTCTTTACCAACGAATGGTGGTTATACTGTTATTTTCATTTACCTTTTCCATACACATTCAAGTGAATGTTAATGCTCAAGTAAAAATTACGGACGCACCATCTTTGGGTCTAGAGGTTGTTTGGCGCCAGTTTGTTCTGTGAGAAAGCCCGCCACCGCCTCGCGTAGTCTCCACAAACACGGCTTCTCCGTGTACGGTAGCATCCACTCATCCCACTTCATGAAACCCGGCTGGTTGAGCTGCACGGTAGCAATGCATTATGGGTCAGTTTAAAAATCTGCTTTCAGTGATTTAGTCTACACCTGAACGTGAGGAGTTTTATCGCAAAACGAGCTGACAACAATAAGTTGAGTTCTTTGCGATTGAAGCGGCTAAAACAGCAAAGAAAATCTGAAGATAAATTTACTTTAGAATTTTAACAAGTGCGATAAAACCAATCAAGTGATTCTCCATAGACATACATTTTAAGAATTTAAAAGAAGATGAAAGATAATTATGTAGTACAAGAAAACCTCAGTGTCTTTCGTGTTTTATATCCACAGACGAACTCATTTTACTCTAGTCCAGAAGTGTGGAAGGGGTATTCATCTGCTGAACTCAACTCAGAGGTTCTCAAAGACAACGGTTTTCCTTCAGGAATTTCATTTTTGTTTTTTGTTTTTGTTTTTCAAGCTACTCAGAAAGACATGAAAGACGCAGATATTAATGACAGTCCTCCTTTAGAAGAAAGCGTCAGTATAACCTCCATTTAATTCGGCCACATACTTATTACAGTCACCGTATAATCATCGCCATCAATCAATCACTGCCATAAACTCGATCAACGGTATGCCCAGAATATCGTGACTGTCATCATCGTCGTCACCATCATCAACATCAAACTAACGATCACCATCATTCAAGCCTCATTACCTTCTCAATGATCACCGGTGAGAGGCTGGTGTTCTGTGCCGTACTAAAATTGATGATACCCTGTGTGCCATCAGAGAAATATGAGAAAAAGACGTAAATTGGAGTAAGAATGACAGACAGTAATGACAATGATGATAATAGTAATAAAAATAAAAATAATGATAATGATAATAATGATAATAATAATGATAATGATAATAATGATGATAATTATTATCATTATTATTATTATCATTATTATTATTATTATTATTATTATTATTATTAATTTTGTTATTATAATTATTATTATTATTATTATTATTATTATTATTATTATTATTATTATTATTATTATTATTATTATTATTATCATTATTATTATCATTATTACATAACAAGAACAAGAACAACAATAATAACACTCATCATCATCATCATTGTAATGATGATAATAATAACAAATAACATTTACATGTCACTTCAATACGGGCGTTTCTAAGCACATTAATACGATACAGAGAAATTGGATCAAAATGCAGAATACAGGACCTAATTACGAACATTTTGTGATATAAATATTGTGATATGCTATGACCAACAAATTAATAGTATTCACTTACTACGGGCGTTTCAAAGCGCATTAATACAACACAGAGAAATTGAATTGAAATACAGAATACAGAGCCTGCATGAACATTGTGATATGCATATATATATATATATATATATATATATATATATATATATATATATATATATAAATATATATGTGTGTGTGTGTGTGTGTGTGTGTGTGCGTGTGTGTGTGTGTGTGTGTGTGTGTGAGTGTGTGTGTGTGTGTGTGTATGTAATAATGACCAACAAATATTTAATGAATTCATACGAGTGATTGAATGAATATGTTATTAGCGTTAATCATAACCATCTCGAACGCCGCAAACACTCATTTTTAGCAGACACGATATTGCTTTACCCAATGAGTCCTAAGGGTAGCATTTGCCACGAAGACTATAATATTTATGTTGTTCGCTTTAATTCGCAATTTTGAATTCGAGTGCGTTTTCTTAAGGGAGTTGTCAATTTTCAGTTCACCTACACAAAGTCAGCAGGAATTGCTAAAAAAATATCATGGCAAATAAAAAGGTAAGATTGAATTGTCTATATATACAACCGATTTCAATACTTGACCCCAGTTTGTGTGTTGTGATAAAATGTTGTATCACAACACGCAAATTGATGCTTTGGACAGACCTCAAACGAATTTGATAGCAATAGAAATCTCACGCATTATTTCCGCAACAAGGGCTAATACAGGCCCGACCATGACAATCTCTCATTCTACAACACATAACAAACACAGGTTATGTTGTCCATTCATTAAAAGTGTTATCAGACAACAGGAGTCGCAAGAAACCGATCTATAAAAGCAGTTTTTATTGAGCTCGTCTTCGACTGCCGACGAGTGACAGAGACTTGTCAATGTCTTTTCCAAGAATTCATTGAGCTATGTTTAGGCTAAAAGCGTGGTGTCGGAATCCAATGCAAGTTGTCGCATTTCCCAGAAAAACCGGGACTCCACTGGACTAACCGAAGTAAACATATATGTTGCTGCGTTACGAGACTTTTATAATCAATAAGCATTATTAACCATTAGCAATTTGTGAGCTGATGACGATTTATTTTTTTTTTCACTTCAGTTTTCTCCCCTTTTTACATGAAGCTCATCGTAGTTTCGTTAAGCGAGCATCTTTGAGTTGTCTTTATAAGGATAATTTGCAGCAAGTCGTCTATTATTATTATTAATGACAAATCAAGTGTTGTATCAAATATACGTACAACCATCCATAAGTATGAGAAAAATGATTGGTAATCTTTGAGAACATGATAAGTAAACTATAAAGCCCTATATTTTGATGTCACCAAGCTAGGTATTACAACAGTATGAGCAAACTATGATACGCTATAAGGCCGCGCGCCTCACCTTTGGATTATCGGTCAGGTGGAAAGGATTTTGGCCAGCCCTGACCAGTAAGTCCACCAGAATTGTCTTGACATTCACATAGCGCTCGGCTCGGCTGGAAAGGTACGAATTCTCGCTCGCCATTTTGCTCGACTGGTGTCCAAGGAAATGTACTGCCCTGTACATTCACGTAGGGAAGACAGAAAATAAAAGAATATTTGTAGTACTTGTTCACTGTATATGCCCTGTTCCGAAGACACGGGACGATACTGGAGGGATAAATCTAAATCAATGTTTGCACAGCTTTGAACCTTTGGACCGGTGATCATCACTTCCGATTAAAACGTTATTCGCAGTTGTGCAGTGCAGCTCTTTGTCAAAATTGGCATATTATTGTTCAGTCATGAGTATCATCTTGGTTGATAATTAACAACTATGACGCTTTCCCTAAACCCTCTCCCCCTATAAAAAGAAAGAAAGCAAAACAAAATCACGACTGCTTGATCATTGCAACACAAGATGCAACAGTGGATGATCAAGGGATGAACAGAGGAAGAGTTTGATTGCAAAAGGAGGTAACTACATTTTATAGTCATGAGAGATATTTGCTATTAAACCTGACCACCATCCCCCCAAAGAAAATACGGAAATAAGAAAATATGAAACATCTTAAAACGTTACTTCAAGAATGTTCCTTGTTATGTAACAAGTGCATGGGGTATCACTGGAAATTATTCATTTTTGCTGTGTCTGACGTTGGGCTTACTTTAAAAACTAAAAGGTGGCGCTTAACCCGTTTTTTGATCAGACCCTTCAAGTGTTTCCCGCAGAATTTCATGTCAAAAACTGATATTTATTAAAGGAAACAAAAACCCAAAGAGAAAATGTGGATTGAGTGAAAGCAGCAACATTAGTAGAACACATCAGTGAAAGTTTGAGGAAAATCGGACAATCGATGTAAACGTTATGAATTTTTAAAGTTTTGGTGTTGAAACCGCAGGATGAGACTACTAGAGGTTATGACGTCATGTGTGAACAACTACGTTATTTCAATTTAAATGTAAAGGGAATTCCACAAAAATTCCCTTTTCTATAGCATAATGAAAGAGCACTTGACTAATCACTTTCAGAAAGCAGGGAGAATAATTGCTACCCTTAACATAATTATGTCAGTATCAAGTTGATGGAATGTGTAATTTTCATGGTGGAATTCATTTTATACATGTGTATTTTCTTTATATTGTTGTCCTCACATGACATTATAACTCTAGTAGTCTCCTCATCCAGCAGTTCCAACACCAAAATAAAAAAAAAATAAAAAATCATAACTTTTGCATCGATTGTCCGATTTTCCTCAAACTTTCGCTGATGTGTTCTACTAATGTTGCTGCTTTCACTCAATCTACATTTCTCTTTGGGTGTTTGTTTCCTTTAAGGACTATATTGTGTAGGTCACTGGGAGCCTCGTGAAGCCATGAATCAGCACCTCATCTGATTTGAACCTGTCATGATACCACTCGAAAAATGTGAAACTTAATAATTCCTTAAATCTTCTCGTTTTGTTCCAGTCTGGCGAAACTGTTACCATCTTTATTATTATCTTTTTTTTTGAATTTACTCCTTTTGTTGAAATTAAATCGACGTAATCATAGAAAAGAATTGCACTTCAAAGCCAAGCACACGATGTCATATGAGCAGCGGTTGTCCAATACAAACACTTCAACGTCGTAACAGTGGCTACATTATTACCTAGAATTTCTTTGTTTCTCATGTCTTTCGGGGTCTTTTTGTTGTTGTTGTTTATATTCTTTATTTGAATTTCGTTTGATATCACCACTGTATTCACGATAAAACGAATACAAACAAACAATGATTTTAGGTAGATTCATGTAAATAAACAAAAAGACTTGTACAAAAACCTGCAAATATGTATTGCAATACAAATTCGCCTTGATCAACTTGATCAAACTTAATAGCATCTGCTTAATCGCACAAAATAGAGAAGTACACAGGACAGCATGATAAAAATGCCTGCAACAAACTAAAATCTCAGAAATCATGCTGCAATAAAATGATCGAAGAAACTGAGTCCGTATTTGACATTAAAATCATAACTCTTCACCCCCTTATATCAAGTTTATGCAAAACAAATGCAATCACATAATGATAATATAGGCCCTACACTCGGTGCATTTTTTCGTCGTCGTCGTTGTTGTTGTTGTTGTTGTTTTTGCTGTTGTTGATTTGTTTGTTTGTCTGTTTGTTTGTTTGTCTGTCTGTCTGTTTGTTTGTTTGTTTGTTTGTTTGTTTGTTTGTTTGTTTTGGTTGTAATGGGGCTTTAACCCTCTGCGCGCCACTTTGATTATACCTGTTCATAGGTTTGTGTGCGAAATTTGAGCACAGTTGAATCTGGAACAGAATTGGTCAATAACGTGCGGGATCGAGAATGCTTCCCTCTGTAACTCACACACCCACAAAATTACATTTGCATAATTTCATGATATGGCATAGGTCATTGTGTTGTGTGTGTTGTGCAGCAGAGTATGAACCTATCGAATAATATTTCAGGTTGTCTCTGTGCGTTCGAACGTGCACTCCAAATATCCCTTGTCCTTCCTCTTATAAGCTTATCGCACGCGAACATAAATTTGCCGGAGAAGCTTTTCTCCAATAGAAGCTGCATAAAGAGTTTTTTTGTTTTCTTTTTCATCGCGTTTTTATTGATCAAATTAACAAGATTACAAAAACATCACATCAAAACTCGAGATAATAAAAATACTAGTACTACTAATGACTAATAATTAAAAAATAAATCAACAAATTATAAAAAATCAAAGCAAAGCATAGAATAAAATCAATAAGAATGTTGTACATATACAATGGTACATTATTTGAAAAACAGCCTTAAGAGATAATTGAGAGCATGAAGTCGCCCTTAGGACGCCCTCAGGAGAAGCTGCATAAGAGGTTGTTCTGCATACAAAGTATATATATTTTTTTAATCTTAAACGTTGTCTTTTTCGTAATTATCAATACATTCTCACAGCGTGTGCAAAAAGAAAAAAAAACCAAAACGTCGAAGAAGCGTTACTTCAACCATGGACCTACAACATATTATGGACTAGAAACGAAGGTCTTTCTTTGATTCCATCATCACCGCCGCCATCCGATTATGTGCATCTTAGTGAGTACATTCAGGTGCTTGGATAATAACGATTGTGCAATCGTGCAAAGACACTGACAAAAGAACCATTCCCTCACTGCGGTCATATTTTGCTGAGGTGCCTTTTCAAACTCAACTGCCTCTGAGTAAACACCGATGAAAGGGAGCAGCAAACCCGAAACATGACAGTTTTCCTGTCACAAAATTTAAGATTACTGAAGTGGACACTACCTTTGTGGACAAGCATGTAACATGGCTTAATGATAGGACATACATGTCATCTACCGTTACTGTCCATGTTTACTCTGGAACAATATGCGAAAAATGTAGAAAATTAGATTACAAATCACAGCCAACATGTCAAAATAATTGCTTTCTCTTATAAAGTACGCGCATTTCGCAAATGAAATTACGTGAGCGATAATTTACCAATGTACACTACAACTGCACATGCATTTTTCTTGATTTAAGAGAATTACTATCTTCTGCACATGTAGTTTTTAGATTTCTCAAATCGTCGTCTTGTTTTTAGCCAGACTGGCTATCGGCGGTGATGATAAGATCAAAGCAGGAAAGCACGCTTAAAATGCTTTTGTGACGCTTTTGACAGAAACATGTGCATGAATTAATTAACGAGCGATGAATGTCCATGTGTAGTAGGTCCATGCTTCAACAATTTCCAAATACATCCATTCATATTTCATGAATGTATCCGGTATCTCGGTGTACATGTATCATGTTTTTTATTCATTATCATTAGTGCCATTGTCATTGATAGTACATCAGAAGTTTGACCATGAAAATTTTGACCCTCCAGCTATTCTTGTTTCCTCGACTTTACAAAATAATGTATGTCTCCGTTCGTGTCATTGTTAGTAAAATCATTTCAATATCGGTTACAATCATTTCAATATGAAACATTTCATGTACGGACAGTGTCAATACCGTGCCCGAAACTCGTGGGTCTCTGATTTTGTTCTATGCACGTTTTCACTAAATTATTTTCTTTTCTTTTTTTCTGAGAAAACGAAATTGTTTCTTTTTTTGTTATTTGAGATTGACGTCATGATGGACTTAAATAAAAAAAAAAGGGGGGGTGTAATCTTGTTAAATTATTGAAAAGAAGTGATTTGTTGTGGATTTTTTTTTTCAATTCATAGAGTTGTGCAGCCATGAAAAAAAAAAAAAATATATATATATATACATGTATAATATATATATATATATATATATATATATATATATATATATATATATATATATATATATATATATATATATATAATAATATACACTTATATTCTATTTTTCGTCAGATTTCTTGGATACGCCCATTAAAAAAAATAAAAAAAATAAAAAAAAAATCCAAACCAAGATTTTGTCAATGACATCGTCTCTAAAATACAGTGTATTGCAGCTAAAGCACTAATATAATCAACAAAAAGACATTGGAGAGCTCATTCCAGCTACAGACTGAACATAACTTGCATGTCATCCTGCAATGTCTTCTCTTTATCGGATTAGTAACATGCAAGCTAGTACGTGTACAAGCGTAACGTAAATGGGCACTTGCCCGCTACAAATTTGGGGTGTTTGCTTCAGTGCCCATTCATGCAAGATAGACAGAAAGAGAAAGCCAGTCAAAACGAGTTCTTCACAACAGTTAATTTTCCTCATTATAATCAGAAACTCATTTAAACAAACTGGAGAGAGAGACTAGCTAAACACAATTTGTACTGTAATGGAAAAATGGGTCCGTCGAATTAATCTTGTTGCGAGCAGAACCATGTTGTAAGCTAGCTCTTCATAATCGCTTTTCCTCGCATCTTTGACAATACTGTACCCTGTTGGGGCGACACCCTGTCAATGTTTTGTTTTGTTTTGTTTGTTTGTTTTTTCATGGATGTAAAGATGGTCCACTGTACAATGAAAACACACACACACACACGTCATAAATCAGAGAACTCATATGAAGAGATGGCTCAATGCATACGGATTCGTAGTAAAGACTTTTTTCTCTTTATTCATAAACTTCTCTACCATAAACATCTGGATAAAAAATCTGATAGAAATACATGTACAATGTACACACAGATATCTGGGAAGAGCAGCTCAATAGGATTACATATGAGGGGGTAAGACAGCAAGGATAAATATAATTCTTGCTTGCTTTTGTGCATCAGCAGGTGCCTAGGAAACATTTTCAAGAATGAATACAGAAATTTCACCACACAGCTCACTGAACGCTCGCATGATGGCGTCAACGGTTAAATCCATTTTTCTCTTTTTCATTTCAGCTCATTTTCGTCAACGTGACATCACTTGTGAAAGCGTTTTAAAAAACTGAAATGAATAAATGAACTGCCACAATCTAGTAGTAGTAGATTTTTCGATGTGCATATCTGCAGGGTGGTAGGATGGCCAGCACAGCATGATGCTATAGTTACTGAAGTGATCAGATAATCCCTATGGCAGGGCTCCACACTAACTTTTATTTTTGGTGGCCCAAAGGCAAACATCCGGCCTTTTTTGGTGGCCCGATCAAGCCACCAAATTCTTCATTTCTGAAATTTTGGTGGCCCAGGGCCACCGGGCCACCGTTAGTGTCGAGCCCTGCCTATGGTTACAGGTAATCTCCTTATCTCCTAATCTCTGCAGGACATATTTTACGCTTGTCACAAGACGCAGTATATTCTTTATTCACGATGTACACCACAGGCCCAGCTTTACACATTTTCGACAATGATTTTACCAAACACCCGGTGAAAATATGCGTACACTTCAACTTTCGTCAAATACAGGGCTGCCTACATTTACACATGAAATATCAGCAAGGTTCAAAAGAGTACTCAGAGAAATACTTGTGTTAAATGCATCTCATTTGTCGAAAATACAACTCCTAAAATCAGGATATAAAGTTCTCTTGCTAGTCTATACAGAGGTTTCGTTATTTTTTAGGGAGAAACTCCTATAAAATAAGGTATATGTGGCAGCTCTACAAATGGTAGGAAGGGACATAAAGTGTGTGGTTCTTTTCTTTATCATTAGTAGTATGATCACTGAGCACAAAGCATTTGTATTCTTTTTCTTTTTTTTTTTCTTTCTTTCTCTTTCTTTGCTCATTAATTTGGTTCTGCTCTTATTTCATACATCTCTACATGTGGAGTTCACCAACACCATCTACCCCTCAAACAAATCCTGAAATGAAACAATATCAGTGCAACGAATCTCACGCAACTTCAAGTATAAATTCTTTGAAATATTGAAATCAAGGTGATTAATGTTATGTCTCATTGGTGGACGGAGAGATGATGATAATAGAATGAAAGACATGTGGTCCATTTTTATTTACATGGCATATTTACACTATACATACAGCAGTGTCGAAATGGCACAAGACTGATGAAGACAGAATTTGAAGCAGTATGTCATATTCCAAAATCCCCATCGCAATATATGACGTTTTGGTCTATTTTCTTTTGCTTTTTTCCCCCTGGAATGGGGCAGACCACTGCTTGTTGTTTTCAAAATATTAGGTTTATTTATATAATCAAGCAGTACAAAAAAGAAGAAAAGAAAAAAAGAAAAGATAAATAAATAATGCAGGATTTCTCTCACAAATTCATTTTAAAGGTTATAATTTTGGAAGCAAAACCAAACAAACCTGATGGCATTTTACATCATGAAGACAAAATTTTTCAACAAAGATTTCATCTTTTCGACAAGCTCGAGGTGCGAGGCTCTTCTTCTTGACAGGATATGCCATAAAACATGTTGGCAAGTAAATAACAGCTCCAAAGTCACCTGCAGATGGTATTTTTATTTTTTTTCCTACCTTGACAGGAAAATTTGCATTGATGGTCTTCACCTAAATGTCAGCTATTTGACCGAGCCTATCACAACAAATTCCCCTATGCAAGCTTTACATGAATGCCAACACAAGTGAAAATAATTTTTTAATAATTGGAACACTCTTGCGTGGTACATAGATGGGATGGAATGTTCCTTGAACAAGAAAGTCAGGCTCAAAGCCGATTGGATTAACGTAAGGCATTTAGGAATACGCAATGATCCGCGTTGCTTCTAGCATGGTGTGGACCGCGTCCACGAAACGGAAGCTGGTGTTGCGCATGCGCTCCATGCCGGCCTCCGTGGAGAGGTCGCACACCATGTGGTAGAGGTCAGCGTGGAACTGCGTGCCCTCGGCGTGCGCCTCGGAGAACTCCTCATCGTACTCGCCCATCTTCAGCTTGCAGGTCTGGGCCTTGCTGGTCAAGATGACCGCCCAGTCCTCCTGGTGACCGCAACAAGGGATGAGACAGAGAAAAAAAGAGAAACATTAGCACTTTGCTGAGTATATCTTAATCATAACTGACAAAAACTCTCCTAAATCATCAAACCTTTCTTGCTCCTCTCTCATACAGTTGGATTATGTGGTTTGTTTTTTTTTTGGGGGGGGGGGGGAGGGGATATACCACATAGGAACATTAATTTTCTACAAAATCATGACAGCAAAGATTTCACACTTGCATTTCATTTTTTTTTTTTTTGTTGCAAAGTTTCAGTATGTCATCACAATTCTAGATTTGTGTAAATGGTTTGGTTTCTCTTCAATTTGGAACTAAACAACGCACAACCCGCTGCTATGAAAGAATAGAAAAGCATACAGAGGGTACAAATGAATAAAGCAGTGGGACTCTGCTCATGCCCAGAATGCTGGCAGCAAAAGACCAACTAAGGTTATCATTTGTACATTCACAGGCAAAATACAAAGTGGTTTCACAGGAGAGAGAGAAGCAGAAAGAAATTGGAAGCGAAGACGCACTCCCCAAGAAGCCCCATAAACATAGAAAGAAGACAGTATGTCGGATGTTCCCCGATCACCACAGCTTTTAGGTCAGTGACCCCTTTAGATCCCGAATGTCAATCAGGTGTCACACACGTCAACCAATCTCCCCATTTCCTCCCAATGCCATCTCACCCGCAAGGAAATTGTTAAACATAACATGTTCGGCTTCCCTATACATAGGAAGGATGAGTTGCATTCATGAGGAAGAGTGAATAACACCAATTATCGAAATAAAATAAAATCACATTTAATTATATCCAGAAAAACAAAACAGAAGTATTAACACTCAGTGGTACTGCAGCAATTTCAAATTCGAACCACATCACTTCAAAAAAAAAGCACCTTTCCCAAAACATGAACTTGCTTGCAGCTAAGATAAAGAAATCTATCAAAACGCTATCCTGCTAGACACATTGCATGCATGGATCTCGTGTTCCCTATTTATCAGTTGTTGATTTTGCAACACTGTAAAAAAAAAAACAACAACAACACCTGCAATCATGAAGCTCTCTTTATCATCACTAATGTCTAATTATCATACCTACATATCTAAAAATAAAATTGAAAATAAACTTTTCAAAGAAAACTATTATACAGTGAAACCTTGGCTGATTGACTGGTGTTCCTTTGACGCAGAAAAATTCCCTATTTGCAGTTAACAAAAGAACAAGGTTGATGCTTGTAGACATCAACACTGGAACAGGACAATCTACAACTATGTAATCCTGATCTAAATGCATTCAGCTTCAGCTAAGACAAAGAATCAACAATTAGAATTACTACTCTGATTGATAGTTCTTGTGTGTCCAGACAGAAGGCCATGGTTTAAAATTTCAAATGTGGTAGAAAGCGTGCTATTGCATGTGAACAGGCAAGGAATGTGCGACATGATATAATTTTCTATTCCTGTAGATGACTGGTGTGAGCCCATTGCAAAGTTCTGCTCTTCTGTGAACCCCCCTACACCCTTGGATGTGCCAGTGCATTCACACTGGGCATTGTGCATGGTCCGCGTGCATACATAAATGGGCGAGTAATTGCGCTTGCACTCATGTCACAAAACACACGGTGGGGAACAATACCTTGGTCTTTAGATGGGAAACATCAAAGGGTAATGATCAGCATAGGAGCGGGGGATATAAAAACCAAAGACAAATAGTCACATGATGACTGCAACTCAGTCAGACTCACATAAAATAAAACTTGTTCACTAGGGTATGTTCAATTTGAGGGAGGCAAACTTTGGTTGTTTGGCATGGTACGTCAAACACAATGGGAAAGAAAACAAGAGACACTGCAATTTCCAAACGGTAATATACATGTTGAATCATCGTCTCGCTATGAGCACTGAATCCCGCTCCTTCAGTTTGTTAGCCCGTCAACTTCAGACATCCACAAATTGTAGGTGCTATCCTTCCAAATGTTGACCCCTCCCCTCTCCCCTCCCCCCCCAAACAAGACAAACTTGTTTCAAACTTAAGACCTCCCACGTATGTTTGCACAGTAACTACTTCTGCTCCATGCCATCGAACCATGTTGCCATCTCACAAAGTCTTCCAAATACTGCGCACGATTTATCGACTACATGAATAACTTTGTCAATATGATGCTCATGGATATTTCCTCGAGAACCCACCTCCCTCTTCTAATCACCTAGCGACCGTTACGAAGATTCTATTCGAATAATCCAAGCATACCTCAAAATAAGATATTGGTCAAATTGGCGCACCTAAACTGAAACA